>NW_005054408.1:813209-840709 GCF_000277835.1 Geospiza fortis | reverse complement strand
TTTATTCTGTGTGCTTTCTAAACATCACAGCTAATCGTGCTGGTTCTCAGAGATCTTGAGGACATAAAGTGTTTTCTGTTCGCTTATGTCTGAACACACATTTTATCTATGTGAGAGTTTAGAAAGATTTGTTTCTCAGTTAATATCTGAACATGTGTAGGGCATAAATGTACATTGATATTAATAGTTAGAAAGAAAATGATGGATGGAAGTGGACTAATGATGCATATTATTTTTAAAAATAACATCTGAGACAGCTCTTCCTAACATTTCAGCTACACAGGCTTTACGTAAGATCTCCTACTTCCTGCCACACTGACCATATTGGAGAGGACGGCGATGATTACAGGAGGCTGGTGAACTACGTGCCGAAATTAAAAGCAAAGGATGTAAACAGGATGCGTAATTAAGACACCACTGAGCCAGACATCATGACTGCTGCATGACATAACACGTATAGGAACATAACATGAGCTGGAGCTGGCTTCCCCTCCACCCCTCCCTCTCCTTTTGTAGCAAGAGAGAAAAACTACGCAGGCAGCCTGTAGTGTTCTTCAGACAACCCCTCCTGAGCCCAAAGTTTAGGCTCCCCACCAGATCCACAAGAAAACCATTACAAATTTAATGCTAAAGCAAAGATAAAATAATGAAAGCGCATCTATGCACATCTTCCCTCAGAAAGAAAAAAAAACATCAGTTCTTTTTTTGCTGTTTTTGCTTGGAATTGCCTTGATTCTAATAAGGTTGTCTGGGGCTCACAGCCACACACGGCACGCTCGTATTGACTCGTGTGTACGTACAAACCATACTGTAGTACTGTAAATGCTCCCTTTACCAAAATCAATTCAAAGATACAAAACAATCTATTGAAGAGTTTTGCAGCTGGCTTTTGAACCACTTATAAAAGACAACACACAGAAAAAATTAACCCCTGTGGCTCTATTAGGAGCAGTATAATAAATGTGCATTTAAAAGATCTATAAACACATATTTATCTGCAAAATGTTCTTGCATAAAACTGTTATTGAAAAGGCTTTCATTTTATCTTTGTGTTATTGTAATTTTATTGAATTGCTTATTCATTCTTTGATATTGTGTTTTAATGGTATTATAAATCTGTTTTATGTCTGATAGGAGCCTCATTGTAAACTGATATAACAGATAATATGGCAATTCACCATAAAAAATTCTAAACCAAAAATGCAGATCAGAACGCAAAGAAGCACTTTAATTCATTCTGGGTTTCTTTTCATTTTATTTTTTAATTATTTTTCATGTTCTGGTTGCCATCTGTTGATAAAAGATGGTTGTACAAAACTCACAGTACTACACAATGGGAACTTTTTTTTTGTGCAATTCTATTCATAAAAAAAGGGGGGAAACAGTAAAACAGTACAAAAGCATTGCACCTCTCTACACTAAGGGTCATTAGCTGGTTCATTGCATAGATTGATATAAATTAGCTACTTATGGAACTAGATCTCTCTCTCCTTTTTATTTTTTCACAAGATACTTATTTTGGGTAACTTTCAGTATCATGAATAATAGAACAAAAAAAATCACTTTCTGCCACATCTTCTATTATTCTTGGTCTTTTATTTAAAACAATGTAAGACAATTATGATAAAAGATGTATCAACATATAGAGCAATTATGTCATAAACCACCTTCTGCTCAGAAACTCAGCTGAAAGTTCATTCAGTCAAGCACACGAGCCTGCCAAACCTCGAAATGAAAACTCTATTAACAAGAGCCCGTTGTGAAAGGAGGTGTACAACCTGGGGAGTGCCAGGCTGATAGGTGCAGAATGCTGCAAGCACCACCCAAATCATTGTCAGCCTCACTGGCAGAGAATTTGCAGCCCTCCCTGGCACAGCTACACCTCCACAGAGCCACCGTGCATGGGGCTGAACAGGCACAAATGTGTCCAGGCACGCTCTTTTCACTATTTGTGCTTTGTTTGTATTGATCATTTGATCTAAAAATAGATGTATTTTGCTCGTGAACTAACACTTCCCTTAAGGCAGAAAATAAGTAGGAACATGCCTGCAGAAATAATATGTTATTAACATGAAAAACAACAAGAAAAGTACCTCTTGTAAAACACACTGAAGAACAATGCTTGGCAACAGGCTGAGGAGCACTTGGTTTTCATACGATTTCTAAAAGTAACCAGTCATGCTGTCATTAAAGAAACACCACTGAGAACGCAACAGAAATGTGCCCACAAATATTAAAGAAATTTATTTTTCAATCTTCTAAATAATCGTCTAAAGAAATAACTCTCTTTCAGCAGGGAAAAAAAAGCAAAACAACTAAAAAGACATCTCAAGTCATTATATACCATTACAGCACTGGAGGAAACTTAAAGCCAAACAAGAAATGCAAACTAAAACACTGAAGTTTTTGGATGACCAGCATCACAGCACGTATCACACTGCACAACATACGACTTCATCTGGAGGGGCAGAGGGTCGCTCACTCAGCACATACACTGTGCCACAAGGAAGAAAGGTAGTTTGAGCTCTGAATATCAAATTTCCTTGCTTATCTCAGTTGAATCACGATCTACCTTGATAGAAAACAGGTATCAGCCTTTCCTACTGCACCTTGATAAAGGGGAGAGGAAGAGGGAGAGATTTTATGGACATGCTGCAGAACAGAAAACTGCACATATGAGCCACAGCTTTAGGAATAAAACACATCCCTTACTGTAACATACATAACAGCCTTGTTTGCAAAACATAATGAAATTTCAGAAAGAAGAATTCAGCATTTGCACAAAAAGCAGAACTCTGCTGCAGCCTAGGCATGTGTCTGTCTCTTCCCACACCCTGCATTTCCTACAACTGTATTTAAGAATTTTTGCAAAGCATGGTCCGGGATATTATTGCTACTTATGTTAAAACAGTAAGAGCCACTGGGTGTTACTTTGATTTGAATACAAGTGGAAGGAGTTTTGAGACAACAGAGTATTGATATCACCTCTCTCTGCAAACGCTGCCTGGAGCCAGCCGAGCATTCATGTAAATACTTGTTTACAGATTTTTAACACATATATGCACACATAACAGAAGCTCTTAAGGCAAGCCATGCCTTTCATCTCCCTGCTCGCAGAGCCCAGGGCACAGCCCAGGCCCCTGGAGGGCCGGGTGTCCCCAGGGCTGGGGCTGCACTGGGGGCAGGTGACACCACCCTGTCCTGTGGCGCGTCCCCAGCACTCCCTGTGACAGGGGACAGCTTGGGGGAGAACACACAGGAGGGCTCTCTCCATGCACCATGTCCATGCCAGTCCCCAAATCCACCCTACTGACCAGAAAGGTGAATTTATGACCCAGGGACCTGTTATGAGCACAGCTATTCAGGAGGTGTTTCTGCTGGCCTGGTGCACTCCCCATGGGGCTGGGACAAGTGAGGAGCACAGAAGGACTCCAGGAACAGGCACAAACCCACACACTGTTGATCTGAGTATCTCCACGAGCTCTTCACAGCTATTAAAGTCCATCACATACAACACTAACAAGAGCAAATGGCCAGGCAAACCTACGTGACTGTGTCTTGATACATCTCACAGTAGCTTCATTTAGCTTAATGCAATACATTACAAAGCCAGCACTGAAGTTAACGTTAGTCAACAACATAATGGACAGATAAGTGTCTCACCATGGTTAAGAACATACACAGGTTCCATTATAAGATCTATTTTTAGCCCCTCCTTTGCTCCCTCTACTCAAACCGTATGAATAGCAAAATTGGTCTGCTTGAAAATACTAAGCTGAAGTCAAAGGAAAAAAAAAAAATGTTCCTGAGAAGTCATGGAGAAATGGACGACTTGTTTTAACTTAGACATCACTCTGAATTCTGTAATGAAATTGTAAGGACACCAGGGGACTGCACAATTCTCCATTTGCTACCTGGCTATAATTCACCTTTAGGTTCACTGTGGGAGAACCAATATTTCCTTAATTGATATTGTAAAAAGTCTGCCTTTTGGATGCTGAAAGGTCCTCTCTTCTTGCCTCAGTTTGCAGCATTCTTTAAGAGTCCTGACCACAGAAGCAACAGGCACATTGCAAAATAACAGACAGCTGATTTTTTTTTCCTGCTGCCAAATACTCCAGTTACTGTTAGGTTGATTGAAAATTTACTAAATAAGTCTTTATATACGTTAAAGTTTTTCAACTAAAGCCACCACTGTACATTAGGTATTCAGCAAACTTTGTCTCAAAGACTCCTTGAGACACCCAGGCAATTAAATGGTAATTCTTACAAAGAATGAAGGTGGAATAATTTTTGATACATAGCTGTATTTTTAAAAAGCATGAACATAAATATACATTGTGCTATTTTATTATCAAGAGCCCTTTTTTCTTTTCTGAAACTGACTGAAGGAAGCTTTAACTGCAGAAAGGAGATGGAGTTTAGCTGTGACACTTGTTTTGTGTCCTGCAGAAAGCCTGAAGGGTTTGCTCCATGAATGGTGAAAAACTTGAATAAAAAAATAATAGTTTGTACATTACATTACTGTAGTCAGGAATCTTAAGAAAACCCTACCAGAGATCTGAGCTTGTGAGGCAGCAGTAAAAAATCTATGATGAGAGTTCTGAAGTTTATTCCAAGCTCTGATTTGCTGTGTGACTTCAGCCAACCCATTTCATCCTTTCACCTTCTCTCTCTCTGTAATTACTGCAATAACCAATAAGCTCCACCATACACCTTTGGGTCAAGTTCCCTGCAGGTTTAAAAGCAGTTCTGCTGATTTTAATGGAATTGCACAGTAATGCAGAATCTGGCTTTCACATTGGGATGTTATAATTAATTAATGCTTAAGAAATTCTTTGCAATCATCTGTAGTAATAAGATACACAAGTGCAGTTATTGTTGATGTATTGAAAGTACCTAGGCAAGACAAAATCAATATACAGTGTGCATGATCTGCAAGTGCTGCAGGTGGTCTCCTCCTGTCAGAAGGAACGTGTGACAAAGGTGACAATAAGTCTGCCTGTCCTCCCGTGTTTGTTGTCAGAAATGTTGGTCCTTACTAACTCCAACACTTGAACTTTTTCAGGTTTCCTGTGATGCTAACACCACTGATAAATCCATCATCACATGGATTTCAGCTCTCAACACAAACACTCTGATTCCAGCCTGTTTCACGCCACCTGCCTTCCAAGGGCTGCAGGAGAAGCAGCATCCTGTGCTGCAGCTCAGGCTCATCATGAGCTGAGAGGTGTGGAGAGAGCAGGGACAGCTGAGAGGTCCCACCACTGCCCCCCTGCACTGCCTGGCACGAGCAAGGAGCCTCCACCACCCAGAGCTACCCCAGGATGGGCCTTGACACCTCGAGCTTTGACCCCAGCTGGCACCAAGGACCATGAGCCACTCGGTCATGCCGTGGGTGGGATGGGAGGAGACTCAGAAAAAAGGTAAAACCCCTGAGTTAGGAACAGTTTAAAAACTGAAACAACAGCAACAACAATAATAATAGCAATAATAATAATAGTAACAGTAGTAGTGGTAATAATAATAAAAATAATGCTGCACTGGAAAGGGAGACAATGAAAAGAAAAAAAAAATAAAGCCCAAAACAACCCAGCCTGTACCCAAGCAACAATCAGTGGCTCCTGGCAAACTCCCCAAATTTACACAGTGAGCCTGATGTTCTGTGGCATGGAATATCCCTGTGGCCAGCCTGGGTCAGCTGTCCTGGCCATGGTCCCTCACAGCTTCTTGTGCCCCTCCTGACTGGCCAAGCATGGGACACTGAGAAGCTCTTGACTTTGTGTGAGCAGTACTCAGCCACATCTAAAACATCAGTGTGTTACCCTCATTATTCTCATCTTAAAATCCAAAACACAGCACTATACTGGCTACTAGGAAGAAAATTATGCCACCCAAATCCAGGACGACAACAGTGATTAGTGGTTTTGTTCTGCCATACAAGATAAGCTTTTTTGTTAAAAGTAAAATTATTTCCCATACTTTACTCAATTTGCATAGCAAAAACTGAAACATGATGGTTTATAAAAATTAAGGTCCTTTTTTATAAGCTGCATGAACACAATCATTCATCTAAAACAGGTAAACCTCACCTTTATTTCTACAGTTTTAAATACTACCATTTTCCCTTGAAGCTGAGATTATCAAAGACTCGCGTACATCAAATGCCTGGGTCTTAGTGAAATTAAAATTTCAGGATTTGAACAGGAAAATCCTTTAGAATTGGGCTAAAAATGACAGCAGTTAACAAAGGATTTTCAAACTGTCTTCTACCAGCATTCAGTCCAGAGTTTTACAGCCAGGTAATGAACTGCTGAATGTGGCACGAAAACCCTGCAGCAAGTTTTGCTGAGGCAATGGGCACTGTCAAAATATTCTACCTCACCTCACAATGCGATGTTATATAAACTGTTTTCATTTTTGGTGACTAGGGAAAAAAGGCAATATTTAGAGAAAATTAACTAATGTGGACTAAATTACGCTGTGACCTCTTCAAGACAAGGCCCATGTCCTGTATTTAGTACAAAGGTTCTGAGCAGGGCCTCTGGTTACCACTGCAATAAACATAAAGAATAATGGTGGGCTCAGACATAAAGAGTTGTTTTAATACCCCTGCACTCTATCAAGGTAGTGGACATCAAAGGAAACACGAGAAATAATGCAGAAATGATAAGTGCTGTTGGATTCTGTGACCAGCCCATTCCTTTATCACAAAGCGTTGCCCATACGGCATCAATTACAACTCTTCCAGACACTACAGGTTCAAAGAAAACTGGAGAGGTAGGGAAAAGGGATGAATTTAACAAACAAGGGCCATGGTGGCTTTGGTGAAAAGTACATTATACTATTCATATAGGAGATCATGAAGAAAGCAAACCTCTGAGGGTATTCAATAAATGATCCCGGATAAATGAGCTGATTCTGACATTCCAGTAGGAAAGAAAGCAAAGAACTCTTAATTTTTTGAGAGCATTTTTCCAACAGGGCTTGTTAAGACAGATGTCCATAGACATTACACGGGCATCATCAATTACCTGTTGGTTTGGTTTGTTTTTTTTAGAAGATTAATTAAATAAATCATAGTTCTTGAACAATGTTTGCCAAAAGCAAAAAAAAAAAAAAAATCCAGTTACCTGCTGCACTACTTGCTGTATAAAAACACCTCTTATATGCATTTTCAGTATCTGCACATGACTATTGCAGCATTGACCTCTGATTTTATAAGCATCCCCTTGTACCTGTAACAGCAGAAAGTTCAGAAAGAGCACTGCACCACAAATTAAATACCCACGTTTAAGCTTTTTAAGCTCTGAGACATAATCACAGAATACAGAAAGTAAAACCTCTGCTACATAAAAGCAAAGAATCCTAAATAGCTTTGTGAAATGCACACCCTGTAATATAAGAATTTTATAGGGATATCTTGCACATTAAGATCCATTGCTGGAAACAGAATTAGAGAAAAAAAAACCTTCAAAGCAAAAGCAGATTTGAAATGTAATTTTTCTTACACTAGTATCCCTATTTTGAAAGTAGTTCATAAAACACTTCATGGCACAAAGGAAACCAAAATAGTGTTAGTGTATCCTTCTAGAAAGATTAACCTGCAACATATCCCAGTGTCTGAAATCAAACATCTGCATTATTTGATCTAATGCTATTAATAAACATGAAAGCTCTGGCACCTGTGAGAGAGTGAAAAATGGAACACAGAAGTATCTTTTAATTAAATATATTAATGGTAAATAGCACTTCAGCAAGGGAGTTTTATTTTTTTAATTTGGCTGTAGACTAAATATACACTCAAGTAACTTTTAATTATTTCACTATATATTGAGGTA
Source organism: Geospiza fortis (assembly GCF_000277835.1). Classification (NCBI taxonomy): domain Eukaryota; kingdom Metazoa; phylum Chordata; class Aves; order Passeriformes; family Thraupidae; genus Geospiza; species Geospiza fortis. Next base: position 832,868 of record NW_005054408.1, on the reverse strand, counting down.
ACTTTTTTGGTTGATTTGTTTACAAACTGACTTGTTCCCTGAGGTCCCAGCTATCACGTGCCCAGCAGCAGGTAGAGCCCAGCTCTGCTGCAGGAGGGGGAAGAGGAGCAACACCTCAGTGGAGCTGCCCGCTGGAACCTGTGTGACCCCAGCTCTGGAAACACAGGGCATGGCTGAGATCACAGGGGCTGTGACCCTGCCCTGGCTCAGGAAAGGTTCACACACAAAGCTCTTCTGCAGGGGGTGACAGCACAGCCTGACAGGGTAAATCCATGGGACACAAAGCTGGCAAAGCCACCATGAGTGCCCTCTTCTGCACGCTTTCCATCCCTTGCCCTTGCCCAGACAGGTGCCAGCAGCAGGGCAGCAGCAGGACAGACATCCACAAAACCCTGACAGACCCTGCCAGGGTGCTGCCCTGCCTCCCCCAGCCCCTCCACCTCCAGCCCCTGTGCCAGAAGGTGGCAGCCAGCAGGAGGGAGAAAAGAAATCCTTAATTCAAGATACAAAGAAAATATGTATTAAACAGCTCTGTTCTGTTAATGAAACCTGTATTTTAAGGAGATGGAGAACACAGACCATTATAACGTGAGGCTCTGCTTGACCGTTTAACTGATTTACAGATCCGCCCAGCGAGAACGCGGGAGTTCATTTAGTGAAACGTATGTATGAGATTAACAATCAAGGAAAGGCTAAAATTAAAATGAAGAATGAGGAGAACATTACCAATAAGAATTTTCAAGCACAGAAAATACTGGGTAAAGCTGTTACATAGTGGGAATGCAGGAAACTGGTGGTTTATTTTCTTGGGGTTGTGCATGTTCTGATCCCACACAATCTGAGACATGTTTTTCAACAACAAGCTGATACATTTTCTGTCTGATCATTATGGATTTTGACAACGTCATTTTGGAACCTTGGTTACTAAGATATCAATAATTAAATGCTTTCACACTTCGTTCTTGTGGATACTGGCAACTTATCTTTGTCCTCCGAAGAAGCTAATGGTATAATGGGCAAAACATCAAGAATAATTAAAGAAAAATGCTGGTATAAACTCCATCAGAAAAAAAATACAACTTTATGCATGGTTCCTGCTCGATACCTCACATCCTGCACTTAGTTTCAAAATAAGGGAAAGTTATTTCTTTCTGCTGCCTCTTAACCATGTTTTGTCTGTGTTTAGAGAAAGGAGTACATGCTGTAATTAATGATTTAATAGCCTCTATGTGTACTCTCATTTTCTACTTAAAAGAATAACTGGCTGAAACAGCAGTAGTCCATTTCAAGAAGCATCCTTCTCCTTTTGCCTTTCCTTGTAGAAGTGTTCCCTGTAACAGTGCTGCTCAGAGTCTCCAGCCTTGATTTGCAGAGAAGATACTGCAACCCAGTGACATCTCAGAGAGGAGGGCTGGGAGAGAAAAAATTAATTTTAAAGAGCACAATGTCTTATACCTTTAAGTATATAATTTGCCCTAACTGGGAAACTCATACAGGGAAATCCAAGGATGTACAAAGTCCCGTTCTAAGAGCACTCGACACACAAAGCGATAGAAAGAATTTAAAGAGCATGTAAAAAGACAACTCTGAACAAACTACCAATATCTTGATGCTGTCACTGTGAGAAACCAAGGCAGAACAGATTCATTTGGCTGAAGAGTGGATGCAGCTTTATACAAATGATTAATACTTGGCAACCCCCCTCCACTTGGCTTGTCACCAGCAAACTCACTATACTTCCTTCCCAGCCCTCCATTGTATTTTATATAATGACAGACTCGGCTCCAGGATGAGATGAAGCTCCCGTGGCTGGATCAAAAGCAAGGAAACCTCACAACCAAGGATCTGAACAGTCAGTTTAGCTGCAGAAGCATGGACAACTCGAATCTGCAGCAGATGCCTCACTCTGCACATATAAACTCATCCAGGATCTTCATCCCATCATCATTCTGTTCTGAGGATTAAGGTACAGCACAGGAATGGTCAAAAAGCACAGAATTAGCATGAGGGGTTTTGTTAAATCAAAAAACCCCAGAGAACAGAGAACAATACCATACAGCACTGCTTTTACATCATCCTGGACAAGTCCCAAGAAGAACTACATAATTAAGCAGGCGATAATGCACAGCTGTCCCAGAATATTCCTGGAGAGGGCAAGTTTTAAGGTACAGAAATACAGGACTAGGAAACTGCATTACACACCACAGAAATAAGGAACAGACTGGGAAACAAATTGAGCCAAGGCCTGTGTGGGTGGTAGGGCTGCACTGCATCTGACCTGGAGAACACCTGGAGAGGGAACGAGGGCTCCCCTGGCCTGGAGGGACACTGACTGGTACTACTGAGCACCTTCAAGAACTGCAAAATAATCAATGACTCCCATTCTGTACCTACAGAATACAGCAAACCAAGGGTTACCTGACCTATGGAGACCACTTCCCTTCCTGATTAGCAGTTGCACATCACTGTACATCCTTCTTTTCAAAAACGCATAATCCTGTAATTATTTACACACTTTTCCATTCCTTTACATAACAATTCAGTGTTCAAGTTGGTGACAAAATTCTTACAAAAACCATATTAGCTCCACAAATGTTTATCTTTAATCTACAAATAACTACATTTGGAGAAAATGAAAAGCTGCCTTTTCATCATTAAATTATGCAAGACTTGCAATCTTCATGAGTAAATTTGTTGCAATGAAAACGGACATCTTGGTATGAATTACAAAGGACTGGAAAATCTGAAGTAGAAATAAGCCACCAAAAAACTACAGCAAGAAATATTACAGGAACCAGTATGTCAACCCTAATTGTGTAATTACTTTTTGGCTTGGTCATATAAGCTAGAAGCAAGAAACAAGAGACAATGGTAATTTCTTACTGCTGAAATGAAGGTGTCAAACTGTCTTGTATGCTCTGTGTGCTCTAAGCTAAAGTTTACATTTATATCATGTTACTTCAATTACAATCTTAAAAGAGACTTGAATGCCTCAACTGCATTAGGCCAGGATTCGTAGATGTTGAACACACACACACATTACCAGTTGTCCATGTAAATACATTTTCACATGCATGCTTGTTTATGGACATTCTAATGCATGGATCATTTGTTTGAAAAATAAAACTTTGTTTAAAAAGAAAAGAAAAAAGTGCATTTTGAAATATTTTGCAGTTGTGGATTGTTTTTTGTTAGTTTGGTTTTTTTTTTGTTTTTTTCCTGAGGAATTTAAGAGATTAATGTCTGCAGTGACATGGAACACAGCGAAACTCCGTAATACTCCTGGGCCTGATTCTGACACCCTGGCTCACAGATCCCCAGATAACCTGATTTTTACAAGCAGCTACCCACTGCAAAGACACAGAATTGTGTCTGCTCTGAGCCCTGCCCAGCACCAGGAGGTGTGAGGCAGAGGCAGCTCTGTCCTCCCATGGCTGCCCCCAGCTCCCTCCCATGCTCTCCTCCCGCACCCTTCCCGATCCATCCAACGGGGCCAGTCATTAGCTGTCTTTCTCAAAAGCAGCCCAGAGCAATCCTTATGCTACTGCACATTATTGTCACTTTATTTTATAACTTATTTGTTTTCATTTCTTCAATTTGCCTCTCGTGGGATTGACCCTTGGTGCAGCACTGACAGACGTGTGTGTGAGATGAGCAAACTTCATCCTTTGGTAGACAGACAGAAATCAATGGAACAAAGACTGCTCTCTAGTACATAATCAGAGCAGAGGGCTGAGGGAACAAGAATGTGAAAACCAGAAACTGAGTATATACAGAATGGGCACTTGTGTGCCTAATCAAAAACCACACATGGGTGTTGGAATCAGCTCAACCAAATATGACAAAACTTCTCTGCTAAACCGCGCTGTCGTATATTTTACAGATACCACACAGTTTTCTACATCTCGTTTCAGGAACGCTTTTTAACCATTTTAATGGGATTATTGTCAAATGCCTACGTAGAGAACTGTGTTAAAATTTAGAAGAAAAAAAATACTATAAGTAATATATGATATAAAATTACTTAATATCTCTTTTTACATACAAATACTAGGGCTAATTCACATCAGAGCTACTTAGGAATCAAAAAAAGTTTGGCTGATTTTTTTTTTTTTTTGACTGTTTCTCAACTGTCTTAGACTTCCAGAGGCATAATTGCAGGGTGTTTGTGAGAAGAAGTAAAATCTTGCCCATGATGCAGCAATTACTGAAATGCCAAGTATCCAAAGTGCTTGACAAGCTGGAATATTAAGATTACTTCCAGGACAATGGCAAATTACGGGGTTCACTTCTTAGTAAATTACACAGGTACCTAATAAAGACACTGCTACAAAACATTGCACTCATGTATATACACCATCTTTCTCTGTAAAAATAGACAGATTGAACAATCTCTACATATAAACTATGCTCCTTTTATATGTGTACATAAAGTATAGGAAATATATGAGTATGCTGTCCTTGAAGTACAATTTTCAGAGAAGCAGACCCAGTCCAGCAATCATATCCACTCTCAATGTAGTCAGTAAGGTAACTGAGAAATCAGGATCATACTATCTGTCTGCAAAAATATACATTTAATTGAATATACTAAGAAGTATCATTTGAAACAATTACAGGAAAAGTATTTTTGTGAAATTGTCTAAAAATCAAGCAGAACAATATGACATAATTTAAAAATATCTATAATTAATAAAAATATTCCTTGCAATTTTCTGCCTGCATCTGAAAAAAAATTCCATTTCTGTATGTACACAGTATGCAGAACTCCTTCCTCTTTTATTTCAGAACTACGTGATTTAAAATACCTTTTTGTGAAGAAAGGCCAGATTTGAAAGTGAGACTCAGATGCAAACACTGACATGAGCAGAAGCCATAGCCATGAGGTCCAAGGCCAGTTTTGGCTCATTTTTACCTAGCTTCCTCAAGCTTTAGCATAGGATATGAGTAATTGTGACAACTGTAACATTAGTCGGTTTGGCTTTCCTTAGACTTTTTCCTCCTTTTCTGTTTCACAAAGAACTTGATAAGGATTTTTGATTGTTTGTTTTCTTTCCTTTTTAATTTAGAATAACTTGACTATTAAGATGATTATTTTTTCTTTGCAGCTGTTTAACTTCCACTTCGGTTTTTGAATTATGAAACTTAAAAAAGAGACTCCTTCCTTCAACAACTTAAAAATACAAGTTTATTTTTCTTTTAACTGCCTTTCTCTTAGATTGAATGACTGAAGATAAAGAACATACTGCCAGACCACAGCAAAGGCTAAACACATACAGCAAAACAAAAACTGAATTAAAAATTCCACCTCAAAAGCGTCACCTACATATCAGTCTCATTACAAAGCTGTACATTGTAAGCATTAATTCTCAGATTTTTCTTGTGAAGCAAGATATATTCTCTACCTCCCACTACCCCCTGTATTATGGGTTGAAAACTAAGATACACAGAACTCTGATTTCCCTTTAGAGAAAATTCAGGAATTCCTAGCTCTCAGCATTGTTTACACAACTATTTTTTTTAAACACAGAAGTGGACATACCACCACAGCACTGTCAAAATAGGAAAGTTCAAAATCATAGCACTTACTATTAAAAAAAAAAAAATCACAAAACAAACAAACAAAAAATAAAGCAGATATTCTAAGGCTTGTTTCTCCTGGCAAGCTCTGTAGTTGCCAGTTCCACAGAGAGCCAGCCTGACTGGAATTCAGGCTCCTTTGGCAATATAATGCTCAAATGTTCTGGTACAGCCGCCTGGATACAGACGGGGATTCCCCCTTCCTGACGATCCCTTCAGTACTGAGGGATAAATAAAACCCCACCAGATCCTCAATTTTACTCAATTTGTCTGCCTACTTTCATTCTACCTCAGGAAAAAAGAAAGCAAAAAATTATGCTGTTGTTTCCTAAGACCCCAGCCTCCCTTGGCTGGTAATGAACAGACACAAACATGAAGCTACACTGTGCTAAAAGCTGTATATTCTGCATATGCAGTGTGTGTAAGAAAGCCCTCAAGTACATTTTTCCAAGGAATGAATATGAATGAAAACAAAAAAATTTAAAAGACTACTGTAAGGGAACTATGTATTTCACTGAGTACCAATACTCTCTCACACTTCATAAAATTTACATTGAAAAATCATTATTTTGGTGCATAGACTGACAGATTATGAATAAATCTAATTTCAAGAACTTAACCTCTCACTGCAATATTTTTTTCCAAGAAAAAATGCATGTATATGTATCAAAAGTTAGGTTGCTTAAAACCAAGTATTCCTAGTTTTGATATCTGAATTCATCTCTGTGGTTTCAAGTTTTAGATCCACAAAAGACACACATAATAATATGATAAATATATATATTACTATGTAGGATATGAAGATATATCTAAACTTCAAATACTAGCATTTACCAGACACTTTTGACTGAAGGCAGGTTTTGTGAAACAGTTTTTAATAAGGAGGCCTCAGAAAACAGGAGAACCCAATTATCAAAAAATACATTTATGACAATTTGTTAACGTTTGAACAAGTAGCTCTTTTAAAAAGTGTGCCTGCTTGTAGGCAAAGCAAGTTAATTCAACATTCCAAGTAACAGAAGTTTAGGTAACAATCTAAAGCTGCATCCTCGTAAGAGGATTTTATAATGGAGTTGCTGACAGACAGGAGATGCCATTGAGGGCATGGCCACAGCAAAGCTTTAAGGGAATATTTCTTAAAAATATTCTCATGTTATAAAGTTGGTGGGTTTCAGTTCATTGTCAAATTAAAGACATCTTTTTTATTTTTTATCTCTCATAATAGCTTGTTCATCTTTTTTCCACTGATGTCACCAATATTTCATCAATGCTTTCATCTTACTTTTAATGTAATTTACATAGATGCAAGCACCAAAAGATAACAAAGATAATACCCAGTGTAGTGTAGCTAAAATTCAACTTCAAACTTCAAGACTGTAGTTGGAATTTATGCTCTTTCTTTCTTTCTTTCTTTGCCATGTTTTGGCATAGCAAACAGAAGTAAAAAACTCTGTTGAAGGCGTGTTTTGAGAAAATGTCATCTATATGCACAGAGACCAAAAACCAGTAGTAGCTTTAGAAGTCCTGGCCTGCTTTGGGGTTACCCACCCCGTAGCTGCTAAACAGATCAGGTACAAGGCAGCCAGCACATGACTGCCTATGCAGACTGTAGCTAGCAAATGTCATTTTTTACTCATTTTAGCAGAATGTCCATTTTAGGCTACAATAAAGGAAAACCAGCAACCGAAGGCAAAAAGCTACTGGGGAAATTAGAGATTTGGTAGGGATATTTTGCTGAACTTTGACTGCAGAAATGGAAAACAACCTTGACACAGACAAACACTATCCTCCTTCTATTTTCTTCAGAGCTACTCTGAAGGTGAAGAGCATTTTTTTTTCATACACAAGAATGTGTAAAACCCACTGATTCAGGACAAAACTATCTGCAGAAGATAAGAACATCTGTAGTGTTCTCCTGACGCAGTCTAAACAGCGGGCGATAGGCTCTGCTCCCTCCCTGTCGGTGATAGCAGACAACGTGTGCTCCTGACAATATCATCATTACAAACTTTATTATTGCTTTTGGTATTTCACGAGATGTCTGGCAGGCGAGCGCTCGGAGCCTGCAGAGCGCATCGCTCTCCCACGTGTTTCACGGATATTTACTGGATTCCAGTATAACCCAACCTGTTAATGCTTCTGGAATGTATAAACACTGTTAACTGCTAAATTCCCTGTATCAACATTTCAGGCATAACCGTTAAATAAGTTGGTTGCTAACTGTTGAGGAAGATTTTGATTTATTGAGTAAAGTATCATCATGGGATGAAAATCAAGATCACATTTTTAGGGAGACATGACATATTATCCATAACGAGATGTAATTTTGCACTAAAAGAGTAAGGATAAAGAGTGTGTTTTTAGAATAGAATCAACAGACAAATTTGTACAATGCTGTTACCTATTGATACAGACACTTGACTGATAACATTGTCTATTTATAACTTAATACTGTTCTGAATATTAACAAAAGTTTCTTGGCATCCCATTAGTAATTGTATAATTATTTCAAAACAGATTAAAATACCTCACCTAATTGAATGCCATCAAACAAAAATCTCCATTCTTGATTGAGACATCAGTACTACATTACATTCCTTTTAAGAGAAACAACTGCTTAGCATCTACTCCCAAATCCTCATAGGTTCTTTAACACAAAAAGGTTACTTGACAAGTTGAGAACCCAGCTAAGAACCATCTACAAGAATCCATCAGTATCTACCCTACATCAACAACAATCAGAAGCACAACAGAAATTATCAGGTAACACAGATGAAATTCTGTTCCTTAAACTGGCACCACAGACATCAGTGAAAGCCCAACCAAGTCAATAGAGTAAGTAAAAGAGCAATATTTGATTTCAGTGGGCTTTGGACTGGGTCTGAACAAGAACGAGCGCTGGAAGCATCCATGGCTTACTCCAAAGGACAACCCACAGCAGTAGCAACTGCTCCAAACCTTTGCTTCAAGCTCTCAACAACCAAGTCAGTCTGTGCAGAACCTGAAAGTGCAACAAACCTCAGGAAGCTGCTGGCCAGGCTATGATCCCCCTGCAGCAGGACACTGGAAGGCACTGCCTGGCAAGCACTGGGACGTCCCTGTGTGTCTGCCAGGAAGGGCACGGCTGCGGAGGCTGACCTGGGAAGGGCTGGGCAGCCCCTCCTCGGAGCTTCCCTCCACATTTATGTCCCACAGAGACAGGGAAGCAGGCTCAGGACAGGAACTGAAGCTCTCCAGACTCTCCATGTGAGTTCATTTCCACCCTCCATGGCCCATGTCACCAGCTGATGGCAAGCAGCTCCTGTGGACCCAAGGAAGGACAGAACACCTCCTTCCCCCAACACAGGCAGGTCCCACACTGAATAGCAACAGGATCCCTGTCATAGCAATGCAAATTCCTTAGCTTGAGAAATTGCCTTTTTAAAGCTTTTTTTGTGGGGAATCTTGTCTGGAAAGTAGAACACACTCCCAGTGATCTGACAGATTTCAATAATTATTACACACAGTTTTTACACAAAAAAATCACACAGGGACATCTCTGCTGGATGTAAGCAGCAGAATCTGGGGGAATCCACAGCATTAATATTTTTACATGCTTCCAGTGCTGCTGCTGAGAAGACCTACTCCTGGATGAGAACTCCATTATGTTCAGTGTGACACAAACATCCAACACACACAGACATTTCTACTTCAGCAAAGTAAGCAACTATTTCACATAAAATGTATCTTCCAGTCCTTACAACAAATCACACCCTCATTTTAACACAAAATTTAACTGTTTCATTTCCTTTTATCAACATTCAGTAAATCAACTATACAAAACGCTTTCAGCGTCTATAAAAGAAGTTTTTAATTGTAGCCTAATGCAAACACATGGTATTGTTAGCTAAAAAACACAACCAGTGAAGATCAAGTAACAAAAGATGCTTTCCTTTGAGAAATGTTAAGTACTTCACTTTTTCACGACTGAGCACAAGTTTCTAAAGGATGATAACTTTGTTTTGTAATTTGTTTATTGCTTAATCATGAAGACCAGATTGAGCATTTGAGTCACACAATTTTGTGTTGCACACTCCTACAACAAGAATGTGCTGTAAAATTTTATTTCTTTTTTTCCTTCATTCAGCTTACTGCTTGCTTGTCCTCCTGCTTATTCAGCTAACCATCTCAAAATGAAATGCAATCACACAGCAAGATTTCACTGCTGCTAGAGTATTTTACACAGAAAACTTATAAGCATGAGGAAATAATGCACCACTATTCTCATATATTACATTGGACTATTTTCTAACTAATATAGATAGGAAGCATTTTATTGCAGGCCCAGAGCAAAAACAAAGGAAGACAAGGTATCCTGGGTAAATGATACATTTCAGCAGTTAAAAAATCCACTCACACACTATCTTTGCTGTCTCAAGTTCTACCTTCTACTTTTCAAATATTCTTTCACTAAAATTTGCAGCAAGTCCAAGCCAGTTTTGCCCACCTGGTTTATGTCTCTCCATTTTACTTACAAGGTTAAGGTGGTTGCCAGAATTGTACTCTTATGCCCAAACTAATTAAATTAATATGGCAAATGCAAAGGGATTTGGGGGTTAATTAGAAAGCAAGGCATATGTTTAACTCTAAAACAACAGCACAGTTGTATACATGATTTTGAAGGCAAGTGAATGAAAGTAACACATGAATTCAGATATTTCTATTTTAGGGACCAAAGAGCAGTTTAGATCACTACCTGACAGTCTTCTGCATGGCTCCAGTTCTTCCTTCCCTTCTCCTGAAGGCATTTCCAACCCTGCTCCTTCCTCCACAGTTACCCTAGGGATTAAAGCAGTGCCCTGCCTGATGGCTTTTATCTGATGATTCCCTACCTCCAAGGCCATCTGGCTCTGCTCCTGGATTATCAGCTGACACGAGTTAGTCATCATGCACCTACGACACTAAAACCATTCTCTTTTACCCCAGTCATTTCTGAAGAGGTATCCTAGAAAACATGCTGAATAAAACAGGGTACTTATCATATAAGTACATACAAATGTATTTTATGCATTTCACTGCAGTGTGGCTTGGACACCAAAGGACAGTCACTTATAGAACACCAGGACATCTTCCAAGCTTCAGGTTTAGCTTGCAGAAGACTTTTCTTAAGCACACTGCTGACAAACTGAAAACTGGAGATAAGAAATATTTCTGTTTCACTGCACAGGCTGGTAGGACTGAAGCCCTAAAATCACCATGCATATAAGAGATGCAACGGCAAGCTACACTGAAACGAATAAAAAGGACAACTAACCTTAAAAATGTGGAATAAAAAGTCTCTCTTCTATCAGAAAGCTCCAAAAGGAAATGCATATCCTCCATCCCTCATGGACACAGCAGTCTCTAAAGCCAGTGAGAAATGCCCTGGATCCCTGGCAGAGAGCAGGACAAACCTGAGCACTGTCTGGCACAGAGCTGCAGTGTCACAGCCTGGAGCAGGCAGGGCATGGGCTGAGGGAAGCCTTGCACATTTACCCAGTTCACATTCAGCCAAGCACATGATATATATACATATATATGTATATATCCACATCTTTCCTCGATATATTTTTCTCAGTATACAGATACCATGTAACTTAGTGGTTCCTACTGAGATACTACATTCTACTTAACACAGTGACTTAAACAATGGCAAATGCTTGATTGTTATTTGACTGTTTATTTTAAACTCCCTTTGCACATTCTTCCACCATTTAAAGCAAAACAGTTTACTATCTGTGCCGGTGTTAATGTTTGAAATATTCTGTCCATTTTTCACTTCATATGAACAAAAAGGCAATGCAGCTTTACCATATTCAGTACCAAGGTATTTTAAGTTTCTAAACAGTTTTCCCTATACAACTGCAAAAGCAGCCTGCATATGGGGAAGGATGAGAAAGAGGCTAGGACAGAAAAACCCTTTCATAGAATCCAAACTCTTTTACCTGTGCAATAAATATTGTGAATGAGGAACAGCTATTCTGTCTTCCCTCAACACGATGCATGGAATAGAGACTGGGAAAAATAAAAGGGAAAAGATGCATCTCACCTTGATGAGCAGGAACTTTCATATATAATGTGCTAAAAAGTCTCTATCAGACTAAGAATAACCACCTATATTCCAACATGCAGCCATCTATCCATGTGTCTCTTAGCCAATATTTCCTTGATGTCAGCACTATATATGCCTCCATTAGGGAACCACTGCCACAGTTCCCCTATCAGTAAATAAAACAGTGATCAGCAGATGTGAAATACAGCAAATACTCGAAAAGGTATCAGAAGTGTTGATATGTGAAAAGGAGACAAATCTGCTTCCCAGCTAAAAAGGAAAGAGCCTTTTAGCCATAAACATGTCACCTCCCATGCCAGCATGGCTATCCCACATTTATTTAATCCACAGAATGTGCTAGAGAAAGCACTGCATTCCTGTACACAAGCACCCTCCATTTGCCCTGCACAGGCACAGGGCCCACTCACCTATGACAAAAAATGCCAGTAATATGTCAGCCTGAATTACTATTACATATAGAAGAAAAAGAGTTAGTCCTGCTAAAAAAAAAATACCTGCCAGCAACTCCAGACAACATCCTAACTTTACATAGAAGTGCTGGGCTATCAGCCAAGGGGGTGCTGACTTTGGTTGTGCAGTGCACAGATATTTCTCAAGTAATGCTAATATGCAGTACTCTGCTTTTAAAGAGATTTTTTTTTTTAATTTGTCACACAAACTTCGGTGAACATGACGTTCTGAGGAATCACTAATATGAAATGTTACTTGAGGACACAGATCTCTCCAAGTCATCCAAGCTAGCTGCAGCCTGAGCTTCCTGCCCCCAGTGTTGGAAGAACAGCTCTATGCAGCAGATGTGTCATACCCAGCACTCAGATGGCACCCCGTTTCCTTCTGAGCTGTGTTCTCTCCTCCTCTAAGTAAATACTGGAATGATTACAAGTGAAACAGGGTGTGAGAGCAGAAAATGTGATACAGGCTACACACAATTAGCAGAGGAGCTGCTTGTGACACACTGACACGAAGAGCTGTGCAAAGAACACTCGGAGGCATCAGGCAGTGTGAAAGGGATGGCGTGTGCAGAGCGGTGTACAAGGTTTTCATCCTGCACTTTAAATTCCCAGTATTTCACAGCCTGCATCCTTGCAAATCTTGCTGATAATCAACATGAATATCTAGTTTTGATATTAAAAGTAAGTGGGTTTGTTCTTCTGGCAGCACAAACTTGAAGTTTCTTTGTTCATTTCTAGAAAACAGGGTAAAGGAAATATGAAATCAAAAATGGAAAAATACAGAGGGGCAGCGTGGCAGCCACATCTGCATCACTACTTACAAAATACTTTGTAAAAAAGAAACACTACTAATGAAATCATCATACCTGTGTTCTCCTGTGATCAGTGCGTCCAAAGACACCTTCAAAGCATGAACAAACACCAAAGTTGGGGTTTTTTGGACTACATGGGCATTTTGCCCAACAATCAATCATAAGACATTGCATTCTCACAAAAATGCTGTGCCACATTTCAGCCTCAGACCCAGCTTCTGGGCAGCAGCAGCACTGAGCCCTGCCCTGCTGGCAGCAGCACCAGCTGTGCCCAGCTGTTTTACACACCCTGGTCAGCACTGCACTGCCCAGAAGTGCATTCCTGTGTACCCTGGGCTGGGTGTGCTCAGGACACACAAACTTGGAGGAGTTGGAAACTGGGCTTTGCAGCAGCCTTCTCATCATTCCAGCTACAAATAACTGGAAAATTGCTGGAAGATCAGGGTTCAGAATGGGCTCACATGAGCCTGTTATTCCTCAGGCTGATTGGAAATGAGATAGGTGCTGCCTGGACACCTCTCCTGTACTGAAGAAAGGACAGGGCTGCATTCTCACCGAGCTTTGCCTGCCTTGCTGATGGCAGAGCTCGTGCACTCCAGCTCTGCTGCAAGGGACTGCCAAGGAGACAATGCCCTGGAAAGGTGGCCCAGGATGAAAAGGCTGGATGAAAGCCGTAGGACCCTCACTTGGACAGACTAACCACACACTCCAGTAACTGCCAGCAAAGATAGGGAAGCTGAAAGAGGCTTAGTGCAAGCATGCAGGAGATTTGTGACAGAAAGTTAGAACTCCATGTCAAGCCTTTCATGCAAACAATAAATATTACTTATGCTCATAATCAGACTTTTCTCCAGCATCGTCTTTGAATGTTGAACCTTTTTCAATTAATTAAAAACTATGCACTGCAGAGTGCATATTTTATCAGCCCTCAGCTGCTTAAGTGTCTAGAAAAGACCAGGCAGTTTTTCTTTTTTCCAGGCAACCCAGAGCAAGTACTTGCAAGGGTCATATCTTTTTAATTATCTTTTCTCTCTTTGATTAATTATTCCGTCTGACAATAGCGTGTTTCTAATGCTATTCACCTGCCTTTGATGATTGACAACTTTTCTGTCTGATTCAAAGCAAACAGCTGCTGCCATGATTGCCTAGCAACCAGGATGTGATGGATGAGCCCCAAAGATGGATGGCTGCAATAAATCATGTCTCCAGCTATAAAACTGAAAAAAGGGATAAGAATAAAAGCGAACAAAAAACAAAACAAGGTTTCTTCCCATGAGTGCACTCAGCTCCTCACCAATTACACCTGAAATGGACTTTGTGTCTATTAATAGCAAAGTTTTCTAATCAGTAAGAATGCAATGATGCCATTTGTATCAAGGTGTGTTTACAATTGTTACAGCAAATTGGCACTTGTACTTCAATTACCTACTGTGTTACACAAGTGCAGGAGTAACAGAGCAAAGTTTTACCTTATACCGTTGAAGGCTTTATAAAAAGTATTATGTTTTTTCAGAGTTTTTTCATGGTGTTGGACTTGAATGAAGGGTAGAAACTCGAATTCACCTTACTTTTGACAACTGAGTGTACCAAAAGTAAATGGAACTGAAAAACTCATTTCTATAAAACATATATAAGGTCACTGCTGGCTTTAAAAAAAAAAACATTTTAACCTAAATGTTTATTAAGTGTTGCTGCCATTCCTTTTTGCTAGGAGGGCATCCGGCAATCAAAGAAAAAGTTGATGTGACAAGCAGTGTTTCAAAAAGACCAGCTACCTGTGCAAATTCAAGGCTGACCCAACAAAGTAATTCTCGTCTCATTTTACCTACTGCTCCTGTAAATCATTTGAGTTTTGTAGGATGCACCAGGCAAGGAACAGTCAATAGTTTATCAGCTCAGAACAAGTTTAACCAGGCTGGGTATTGCACTTGCCTGAAGGGGCACAAACAGCCCAACACCCGAAGTTCTGGCACTGCCTATTGCTGAGGATGCTCCTTTGTTGGAGTGTCTACCTCCTGAAAGTCCTAGCCTGCACTTCCTAGGAAAGATCTAATTGCCTATAAAAAGCTGTTTCCTTAATTCTTCCAGCAGGTGGGGGTGTCCTGGTTCCAGCAAAAGTGCTTCAAAGAGGGAAGGGATTGCCCTCACTACTTACACAGTCAGGCCATCCACCCTCCAGGGGCACTCTGGACACTTGGGAGCAAACACCAAGGCTCCAAGATTCACAGTCCTGCATGAAGAGTGTGGGTGGAAAAGAAATATCTGAATGCTGAAATAATTATGTCCTAGAACCTTCTTTCCTTTGCCATTATTTGGGACCCAGAAAAAAAAATAAAAGGTGCATCCTGTTAGCAAAAGGAAGCTGGAGTGTATTAATCTGTTCACAAGCACATTTTTATACTGGAAGTGGTAATGCCTGGCAGTGTTACACTGGATCAGCCACAGTCCTGCTTGTATTTTAGTGTTACACACGGCAAGTCTCTGTGCTCATGCAAGAGGCTGCCTGCATCCTTGCACGGGCCACGGCTTTGTCTACATTCTGTACAATTATTGAAATGCTCCCACTAAAAACTTAACTCTGCCTTTGCCTGTCCCTCTCCCTGTTGTACAAACACACACACACATACACACACGGAAATCCAGCCCCTAAAACAATTGTAAGGCACTCCTGTAATGACCGGCGAGTATCTGGTAACAAACAATGAGAAAGCAAAGCCATCAATCACAACGTGCACGCCGAGGCCTCCATTCTGTCCCAGCTCATCCAACTCTCAAGTTACAGCTTTACACGGCAAGTCTAAATAATATTCAAAATGATAAATGGCACTATAAGCCTGATATCCATCATCAATCTTTTTTTAAGGAACATCCATCTTCAATAATGCACGTTTGAATCATGTGAAACCAAGAGCTCCCAGATTCATTTACACAACCCCCAGCAAGCTGGTGCTGCTTGAATGATACGTGTCAGCCAGTTTGTCCCAACTGCCAAACTCAAAAAAAAAAAGGGGGAAAAAAAAAAAGAGGAATGAAGAGAGACTGAGACAGAAAGAATACAGGAGTGGAAAACCTTCAGGGGGCTGAACAAGGCGACTTAGCAGAGGATATGAGAGCACATCACCTCCTCGGTGAGCGTGGCAGTGCCCCCAGCACAGCCGGGCGCTCCCGACCCCATTCCCCGTTCCCTGCCCCGCTCTGGCCGGAGCACACCCAGCACACCCAGCACACCCAGCAGCAGCACGGCTGGAGCGGGAGCTGCCCGGGCCCCCCCGGCTCTGCTCTGCCAGGGCCGGTGATAAATGACACATGTCATTCTGTCGGGAGGGAAGGGTGGGTCAGTGATGTATGGCTCTGCTGAAAAGGAAATCGACTGTTTGGCATGGTGCGGCTATTCTCCACCAGGATTTAGTTTCAGAACTCTAAAATGAAATCTCCGATGTTTCAAGTGCACGGTTAGGGCAGGCTGACGTGCGGCCGAGGCAGCTCGCTGCCTTTTTTTTTTCTTTCCCCCCCCCTTCATTTTTATTTTTTAACCTCTCTCTGCCCTTCGGATTTCAAAAAACTGCTCCACTGACTGGAAACTGCAAAAGAACACACATATATCAAAGTCTTCAATAGTTATGATCCATGATAAAATTTAAATAGGTTGAGGTTTCTATTTTTATTTATTATTGGGGGGAAAATGGCATGCAGGCTTGACACAAAAGCAAGATAAAAATTAGCATGTTTGAAGTAATCGTCCCACAGCTTGACATCTGCATAGTAAATTTTAAAGGAAAAAAATGTGTCAGGCAGGCATGAGCTGTTCCCTCCCTCCCCCCCTCTTTCATTAGCTCACTGGCAGGGTGGCACTTCTGAACCTCATTACTGCAGGAGGATTTATGAAGCTGAACCCAATGGCAAAGAAAAGGCATCTGTCAATAATTGTAGGGAGCTGCACTCACAGCTTTGAAATCTCATTAAGTATGCAGTTATCAGGCATAAAGATCAAAAACATTACTCAACTCCGACAGAATCTTATGGAGGAACATTAATTAGCAACAGGCCTACAGTACAAAAAAAAAAAAAAAAACCAGACTTCCTCTCACACCTGCCCAACCCACAAACCAAAAGAAACACTCCTCCTCCCTCCAGAAAAAAATAATTCCCAGCATCTGAGACTGATCAAGTACATGAAACAAGAGAGAGGAAAAAAAAATCCAGTTGAGACAGTCTTGGCGGTGAAGAGAGAAAAGGAAGAAGCTGTCAAAGTTGAGAAGGATGTCAGCACTGGCCCTGATTACAAGGGCCTATACAGTTCCCAGGCCTTTTATCATCCCTGCCATCAAAAACAGACTCTGTGTCACAGATGGATGACTGATGGCTGCCAGTCTGGAGCAGCCTGGCCAAGCCTCCTGGAGGCCCCTGCTGCGATCTGGCCCTCCAGCAACAGGCTTGACCTAGCAGGGAAAGGGCTGCCGGCAGCGAGCCCAGTCCCAGAGACACTCAGAAACAGCACCCTGTTCTGTTCTTCCCCAGAACAATCCAGCGAGAGCTTGGTCAGGGTTTGTTTGTTCAGCTTACAGAAGTTAAATGTAATACTGCTGCTCGCCATGCAAAGCTGTGCATTATTTGAAAATAACACCAGCAAAAAAAAAAAAAAATTGAAAAAAACTAAATAAAACCTCTTCATTGTCCACGCTAAATGTATTTTTCTAATCCTGTTTCTAGTTTGCATTTTCACCACAATTCGCACGCTCAATTGCTTAGAAAATACATGAGAGCGAAATATAAATTTGGGGGGAAACATACAAATTCATAGGCGAAGCTGGACCATAAAACCAAGTGACCTTTGCAGCATTAAGTATTGTGTGCAACTAATTAAAAACTATGGCCATATTAACATTTTTTGTTACAGAATCAAGGATATCAGCTACACAGCTTAACCCATTGCACATATTTTTTTCATTTCCTCCCTATCAAAAACTGTGTTTGCAAACAATAACTCAAAGCTACTTGTTTAAAACAAAAAAAGAAAAGAAAAAGAAAAAAGCAGGAGGAGGGAAATCACCTTCTGTAGTCTTTTTCCCACTTGGGACCATGCCTGAAAAACTCCCTCTCTAGTTACATGCTACCTTTTATACATTTTATATTTCCCATAATTTTGCGCTACAAAGAAGCTTTCCACTGTACAGTTCCATTCCTGTGTTATTTCCTATGTCCTGGGTTTTGATATAATGTACATATTTGTCTCTCATTTCATGAAATATACAGTGATATTTATGTCTCACTTGTAGCCACACTGAAGATTGGCTTCTTAATGAACTACATCTTTAATACTGCACAGAGTCAGGGATATTCGCACGCACATACAAGACAACCTGCCTGTCAAAATCTTTTCAATATCTGAAATTAACTCGTTTACTAAAGTAATGTACTTAAAAAAAAAATCTTAGCTCTGACAAAATACGGAAGCGGAGGTTCCGCTCTGAACAAGATTTTTTAAAGAATTTTACAAAAAGTGTTACAATAAGGTGTTTATATTTTTCCGTATGCTTACCATATTACTTTTATTATGTGTAGCATCAAAGTGATTATAGCAATTACATCTAACAGAATTAATTATAGAACATCCCATCATTTCAAAATACATAATGCATTAGAGGTAAGCCAAAGAAAGAAAACATCTTGACTGTGGTTACTATTGTTGGAGTATTTTTTTCTTTAAGCATGAAGGCAAAACCAAAGTAGGAAGAAATATACAGAAACGGTGGGGAAACAGTGAAATGTTAACTACAAAATCTGAATATCGAGGCAGGTACGTTTTTTACTAGCAATAGTAACCTGTGCAAAGCTGCGCTAGCACAAATATCCATGTAAAATCCGTTAAGAGTTTTTAATCACAAAATATGGAAACTAGCCAATTCACCTAACCAATGTGTTAGTACATAAAGACAAGAGTGTATGAGTGAAAGAGTTACAAGCCTTTACGTATGCAAAATAAATTCACTCAAAGCTTCATTAATATTAATTTAAATTCAGAACCCATTTACATTAAATTGTTCATTAAAAATTGCCTATTTTATGCGACATGCATTCCGTAAAGAACACATAAGAAACCGAAACAGAGGGCTCAATTTAATGATGGAAATATCAAAAGTAAATGAATTTGGATCATTCCAAACGAATTACAAAGCAGCCCTCCGCTCTGTGCCAGTGCGCCAAGTTTGGCGGGAGTTTGGCGGAAGGGCAGGGAAACCTCCTGGCTTCCCCCTCGCCAAGGCTTGGCCGCCGCCCTTCCCACCTCCTCAGCACCACAGAGCCTTGCTAAAACGGGAATTATTTATGGACGGGACCTAAAAGCCAGCCCTGTGACAATGGTGGCTGAGTGTGAGCACACCGGGCCGCCTCAGAACTTGTTTGAATTGCCAGCGCTGCCGGGCGGAGCCGCGCCAAGGGATGGCAGCTGGAGGTGAGGCGGGCTGCCCATGGAGCCTCCTCACTGGCAAACTCCCACACCAACAAGCACAGTCAACTTACGTGATTCCCAACAGCTGCTCTGAATGAAGAAAAGAGAGTCATAATTAATAACATGTGTCCTGACAGAGTTAATTAATAATTTATAATTAAGTCTAAAATACGAACTTAGATTTTTCTTGAAGAGTTGTCCCTTTACAGCCCGAAGAGGCCAGGTAATGGCATTGGCAAAGAGCTTTCAGATATTTTATGATCCTCTGGTAACTCT
>NW_005054408.1:807068-813188 GCF_000277835.1 Geospiza fortis | reverse complement strand
TCAGGGGAAAAAAAAACCCTTTGAACATTTTCTGAGAAATATCTTAAAGTTGATGCCTGCAATGAGAAGTGTTTAAATTCTGCAGATTGGCTCTCTGCTGAGATGACCAAAATATCTTTCAGGCGCAAAATCAGGCAAATGCAGTAGGATGAATCTCACAGTCTCTGAAATTAAGCCCTACTTATTTCAACTCTTTCAGTTCTTTTTATGAAAATGGCAACAAACAATTTCAAGCTCTGACAATGTTCTATACTGCATTATTGTACTTAAGAAAACTACAATACAATGTCTCGTGGACTATGCTTTAAATCCTTTGAGCCAATTTTCATGCTTTTTTTTTTTTGTTATGTTGAAATCAAGAAAAATCAATTGCACAAATTTTTTTCAATCCTTCTGCTTTAGGTTATGACATATACACGCACAAAAAAGCAACGCATCCATTGTTTAGTGGGATTTTTAAAATTAATTTAATGTCTAACTGCAAATGCTGGAAACTAGAATTAATCTGTCTGGATAAAAAAAGGCTTACAGACATTTAAATGCATGTATCGGGACACTTTATCAACCTAACATAAAATTGTCATCTTATCTTATTATATGACTATTTTATGCATGTGTCAAAGAATTTGAAAATGAATGCCTGTCTATTCACTCTAATTACAACTGCATATTATCTGTCTGGATGTACCAGTCCATATCATTGTTACCAAATACAATATATTGTATTCACCTTTCATTTTTAACTTAAGGCTGATAAACCACAATTTGGGCGTAACTAAATTTTAAAAAAATTACCAAACACACAGAGAAGAAGAAAAAAAAATCGGACTAAAACACCTGAGGTAGATTGTTTAGTAAATGATGCTGAAGTATTTCACAGATAAGATAACATGCGACTGCTCAGCAACTATGTTATTTTTGGTGTTGTATCATAACCATACACACACATACACTCCTACTTGACAATGCAACACTTCAGGCATCTCAATACCTGATCCACTAGCAGCACCTTGAAAACAGGGCTGTGTTAAAATCTGACAATCTGTATTTGGATTCTCTAGGAAGCAGTCACGACATTGGATTAAAATATGGATTACTACACCGTAAAGCCAGCAGTGCCAAGGTTTGCTCAGAGAGATAACACGTAGGTTACTTTACGTCCTGGCAGATGATTTCTTTTCATTCACTCAGTACCACCATATGTTTCTGCATAAGCGTGCACGTAGCACGTTTAAAAATGTACCCCACACTTCACCCTGAAGGTGATCTTTTCTATACAGTTTCCACTAATCCTGGAAGCAGGGCTGACAAAAAGGACCCACTCTAATCCTGCTAACTCACCCTAGCTTCACTGCATTTCCCATAACCCTGCAGCAGTCACAATTCATTCTAATCACTTTACAAAACAATCTTTAGTAAAAAGAGGAAAAATGCAGACTTGTAAGCCAATTTAAGAAATAACTGCTGATACATCAGTTATTGACTATTTCACTCCTGCTCATGATAGTGCTCAAGGCAAAACCGAGAACAAAATGACAACATCAACCGCACGCAATAAACTGTGGCCCAGGAGAGCACTGAAGCCCTAATTGACAGCTGTCAAGCTAATGGGAGAAATGGCAGCTGATTCTGGAAAATTCTGTTTTCCAGGCAGATATTCAGGGGAATCTATCAAGCCTTTTTATATTTATGCCCCTTTTTCTTTTTTTTTTCCTTTTTTTTTTTTGCATTGTTCCTTCACACTTTGCCGGGAAAAAAAAAAAAAAAAAAAGCAGAGGACAGCCATAACTAATCATTTTGTCAGCTTGCTGCTAGGAAGAATCTCTGCCCAACAGAGAAATATGTGGCAGGTTTGGAGGCAAATAACATACCAAGGGCTGACACTGCAAGTACCTTTATAGGTAGCCTACTTTATCGCTACATTTACTTTTGGGGTATGTATGTAGTTGCAAGCAATTGCCATAAATTAAAGCGAGCGTTCGAGTTGCCGGAGTCAGAGCTGCCTGGAAATCTGGCGGCACAACCTGTGTGCCATCTTGCATCTGTTTGCTGTGCTGCACCCCCAGCCCCACGCTGGAGGGGCCGAGGGCTGGCACCAGCACTCGAGTCCCTGGGAAGTGGAAGTGCTCCGCACCTCTGAAGCATCAATTTCGTGAATTTCACTG
Source organism: Geospiza fortis (assembly GCF_000277835.1). Classification (NCBI taxonomy): domain Eukaryota; kingdom Metazoa; phylum Chordata; class Aves; order Passeriformes; family Thraupidae; genus Geospiza; species Geospiza fortis. The sequence continues at coordinate 811,023 of NW_005054408.1, read as the reverse complement.
CTCACACTGACCAGGTGCAGCTTTTGAATGAAAGCGCAGAAGTTGGGGAGAGCCTCAAGCATGCAGCAATCTCGAGGATTTAAAACATACTATGCAAAAAAAAAAAAACAAACAATCATAGGCCCAGGTTTGTTCGGCGTTTTTTTTTTTTTCCCAGAGCCTTGAAAACTCGGTGCAGTTGTCTGCTACTGTTTTATTAAATATATAAATAAATAAATAAGTAAACTAAATGTGATTCCAGCAAACCACTAGTTCCCAATATTGCAGCAAGGTATGTACACAAAATATGTATTAAGTCATTTCTGTCAGTAGGAAGTACATTTTCTTGATCTTTTAAATAGGTTTCTAAAAAAGCTGCAAGTGAAAGCTATAATTTAAGGATAGATAATTACTGTTTGCATGAACAAGACTGGCCTCTATTAATACAATATCTTAGCTTCTCCAGACAGTAGCCTCTAACTGGTAAATATACCTTCTTCCTCCTGACTTACATGACAGAAGCCTTTGGAGCAGCAATTCTATCTTCTTGCTTTAACAGGTGAGGAATAAAATTGCAATCCCTGACTCTCCTTCCCAAATTTACCTATGATATTCAGCTGAGTCTCAAAGCAAACAAAGTGAAATTATCATTTTTACAGATTCTTGATTCTCAGAGACAGCTTTAGTCTTCCACAGTGTGGTGTTAACACTTGGGCTAGACATAAAGAATTTGTGCACCTGTCTGTTATGTCTGCGAGCTCTGTGCTGCTGAGAGTTCTTTGTTGTTGTTATTCTACTCCAGACCATTAAAAGGGTCCTAATTCCTATGACATGATTATCCAGGTACCAAAGCCCATTTGTCACCTGCAGCAGAAAATTGAGTTAATGCACAACTAAAGGCAACCAGGACTGTGTAATATCAACTTGATTACATCAAACTAGCTGCAAACCTAATTCTGCTGGATGACACTGCGTGGAGCTTGTCATCTCCAATCATTAAAGCTGTCAGGAATCCATCAGGTTTACAGCTAATTAGGTGAACACTAATGAAGCTGGCAAAACAACTTTTCTTTTTTTATGGCTGAGCGGACCTTTCAGTTTAGAGAAAAAAAATTCTCGAGTATTCTCAAGGTTGCTGGGGACTGGATTTCCTGAGTTACCAATCAGCAGACATCTTTAATTCTCCCCCCACCACCACCTTTTTTTCTCTCTCAGTACCAAGCAATCAATTTGTCATCACTCTCAGTATGCCACAAAAGCAGTCATGAACCTTATAACTCGCAGCTCTCAAGCCAAAAAGGGGGGGGAAAAGAAAAGTAAGTTTCTTCTGTCTTAAAATAAAACACCTCATACAGCTCACTTATTTATCTTCATGCACTTATCAACAGCATGAATGTTCTTGTTTTTTCACTCTTGTCAAATAAGTAGCCCTTCAGTCATTCTACATCCCCCATATCCATTAGGCAGAGGCATTTTGATAAAGTAAAGCCAAAGCTAGTGTATGGGAAAGAATGAAAGCACTCACTCTGCCAACTTCTGATTGACCATTAAGCTATTGATGAATGTGCCTGTCAGGAGAGAGACAATTAAATCAAATATGAAACAAAGTCGTTTTGACGGGTCATTTTGATAGAGCAAAACCATTCTTCCATCTCCTATTAGTCCTGCAGTCAAGTTTTTGTAATGAATATTTCTTAACTAACCTGTTATTTCTTAGCTGTTTTTTAAGGTGTTAAAAAAAAGCCTTTGCTTTTACTGCTATTAGAAAAAGTAACATTTCCAATGTGACCGATAAAAGCAGCATCTCAGTGGGAAGCAATTATACACAATACTAAATGTTTAATGTGGCTATCAAAAAGCTAAAAGTTTAAAGAGATTACACTTCTGCTAAATATGAAAGATAGATCGCGTATCATGGATGATTCACTTGAGAAAGGAGGGAGAGACAGAGAGTGGTGGAGGGAGAGAAGGATACCTCAGAATGTGTGTGTTTAGTGCAGAAACATTATCTTCCAGTCTGTGGAGAGAGTACCCAGTTTACAGCAGAGTTGAAAATGGAAAAGCACATGGAAAACCTGGATTTTGCAGAACTAAATTCACATTACAAAACAGAATTTCTGAAGTATCAGGAAAAGTTCGCCTCTGTCATTTTTCTAGAAAATTGTTATTTGATGGCACGGGCCAGAAAAGCAAAATATTATCACGAAGTATTTGGCTACGATATTGTTTGCTAGATGCTATCACCACTGTACTGAGAAACTTTCCAAACTTTCTAGCTGTTTGTATGCGGGGTAAGACCGCTGGGAAGTCTATTTCCCTATTTCAAAAGCACTGCCAGAACCCATGTGGCTGTCCAAGAGGAGAAGAAAGGAAACATGCACGTTGTTATTTACAATTTGCGTTACTCCCCGAGCCCCTTGATGTTTACTAAACCCAAACCACCCCACTCGGAGAAGCTGTCAGGGAAGCAAGGGCTCCAGCAAGCCCCTAGCACGGGCTGCAGGGCTACCTGCTCCAGCAAGCCCCTAGCCCAGGCTGCAGGATGCACTACCTGCTCCACGCTGTCCCTAGCCCAGGCTGCAGGACTGACTACCTGCTCCACGTTGTGTCTAGCCTGACTCCCTGCCCCAAGCTGTCCCTAGGCCAGGCTGCAGGACGCACTACCTGCCCCACTCTGTCCCAAGCCCTGGCACAGCCACGCCGCCCGGGATGCCCTGGGGAGCTTCCCCAACTCCAGCCCGGCCCCCCGAGGCTGTTCCCCGGCAGAGCTGTCCGTGCCCCAGGCCCTGGCGGCCCTGGCGGCCCAGGCGGTCCCGGCAGCCCCGGCAGGCCGGGCCCGGCGGTGGCTCCGCTCGCCAGGACCCCTCAAGTTGCGCTCCCAGAGCTGACAGGCCACGTGTGACGTCACCGAGTCTGGCGTTACCATGGCAAGTGATTTATTGATGTTTATCGGGAATGAATAGATCAAAGGCTGCCAGATGACAGGCGATCAATCAGACATCAAATCAAGGATGGCAACAGGCCAAGGAAACCTTTTCCAGCCCACATATCCCCAACTAAGGATTACTGTAAAATTATGTGGGGCTTTTCTTCTACTGTTTTCTTTTCAATTTGGCTTTTCCAAAAAAATACTGCTTAAGTTTAACGGGAGTTGACATTTCTGGCAAAAGGAAAACAAGCCAAACAAACAAAAAACCTCACCAGCACAAAGCCTCGACAAGTAATTCTAAAAAGGAAAAAAGAAACCAGTGGAAATTGTAAAGGCACTATCAGAAACATTCACCAGTCACTTGACAATACACAGACCCTTTTTCTTTTTTTTTTTTTTCCTCCTTTGGTTTACTTTGCAGCTTCTCCTCTGGACTCATAAATAAGAAATCAATAGGATTAACAGAAGAGGCTACCAAAGAAAGTGACCAACTAGGACGGTCTGTCTGTCCGGCAGAGACATCTCCAGTGCGGTACAAGGGCAGAAGAGAAAAAGGTAGAAGTTGGGCAAAGGAACCAGTTCTGGGCTTAGATCTTCAACTAACACTGCAGAGCCTCCACATCACTTTGTCCCTGCCACTTCATTCACAGCGTGCCATATTTTTATCCATGCCCTCTCTCTTTTTTTATAGGAAAGAAAAACTAAATAAAAAGAGTATTTTCCCTGGCTTTCACAAACCATTTGCCTGTGAGGGAAGGGGATGTAGAAGAATGAAGACTACGAGGGAGAGAAGCAAAGTAGGTGCCAAAGTACGGGATGGAAATAACCAAAATTCGCCTCCTGCTTCCCCCAGCCCCGGAGTGACACCGACCGTACAGCCCGAGCAGCGTGTGCCCGCACACACCCGCTGCCCCTCGCACAGGGCTACCCCAGAACCGAGCCGGGCGAAGGCAGAGTTCGGAATAAATCAAAGTGGGCACCAAAAGTGGGGAACGGGCTTTCATGCGCCCCCCACCACGAAGAAAAAATAAAAAATAAAATCCCCCC
>NW_005054408.1:802342-805297 GCF_000277835.1 Geospiza fortis | reverse complement strand
TTTTTTTTTTTTTTAAATTTCACAGGGAGGAATTAAAAAAAAAAAAAGGCTGAGCTCACTTTTACGGTAAGATCAAAAAAAATTTCCACTCGCCCCCATTCTTCGAGATTTGGGATAATTCCAAATACCTGACTAAGTGCAGATGTTGTTGCGTCTTCACATCCTATAAAGCCGCCGTGCCGCTCTCGGGCTCTCGCTTCCCTTTCAAGTTGCAGGAAATTCAAACACTTTACATGACGGGTGGAGAAGGTTTGGGATTTTTTTTTTTTTGGATTATTATTGTTATGAGTTGATTTTTTTTTAAGCTGATCTTTAGGATGAAAAAAAAATCGCAGTCGCCTAAAGTCCCCGGGAAATTGCTACTGTTGGGGGAAAACGAAACATTTCTTGAAAACAAGAAAATGGTGAGTTGTCAATTGCCGCTTCTGCTGCCAAACTCGCTCAGTTCCATCTCATTGATACTCGCTGGTTGCTCCTCACAGTTACAGTATCTGCTCACAGAAGGAGCGATCAGATCTGCTTAAGAGACGACACCGAGACGTTCCCCCCCCGTCCCCAAAAAGCCCTGTGTGTGTGTGTGTGTGTGTGTGTGTGCGAGCGTGGGTGAGGGCGGGCGGGCGGGCTCGCCGCCGCGGCGGTGCGTGCCGCTAGATCCGCCCTAACATCTGTCCGTCTCACCATTGGCGCATCCATCAGTGTCAGCCAGGCTGCACATTGCAACGACAACACATCAGACACTACACAGACCGGGATTCGGTACAAATAACCAACATACTAAACAACTTAACCGGGGAGGAGGGGACAAGCCGCAGCATAAGTATTTACAAACGTTAGACAGCCTCGGGAAGCAGGGCTCGGCTGCGGTTAATCGCTCCTTCATTCTCTCTCCCTCCTCCCCCTTTAAGTAGGAAATAGAAAACCTAAATAATTCACGCCCCCCACCCCCCCGAAGGATGCTGCGGGCCGGGGGCAGGGACAGGGGTAGGGACCGGGGCGCTCAGCCCTGCTGCGCTCCGGGCTCGGCGGGGCGATGGCTGCGGCAGGACCGCACCGAGCGCGGAGCCGGCGAGAGGCCAGCCCGGGCGGAGGTGCCGGCCCGCGCTGCGCAACATGGAGGATTCCTCCGAGCTCTGCAGCGAGAGAGACTGAAACAAACTTTGGGATGCTCGGCCGGGAGCTTCGGCAGCCGAGAGCCCCGGGAGCCCTGGGCGCCTGTGCTCCTGCTCGCTGCACGGAGTGCGGGGAAGGTCACTCTGCCACCAGGCGCTGGTAGAGCGCCTGAAAACTACAGCAAAATTAAAATGACACGGCGCGTGTAGTCACTGCAGTCCTGTAAAGGCTGTTCTGAAATGTGCGAGAGCCCTCTCCAAAGCCAGGGAAATCCCGATCCTCCTCAGCTGCTGGCTGCGGGGCATCGCGAGGAGCGAGCTGCAGCGACCAATCCCGAATTTTGGGGCGGTTGCAAGTTGCAAGAACTTTGTTCCTTCCACTTTCCTGTCTCTAAATCTGCTCATCTTTCGCTGCCTTTGTGTCACCCTGAGCCCGCCCGAGGGATGGATGTGAGCCCCTGCCCGCTGCCGGGCTTGGCCCGGGGGCGTGCGAGCCCCTCGGCCCGGCGCGGCTCCGCGGGCGCGCAGCCTCCTCCCGCGGGTGCGCTGGGCTGCACGCGTGCGTGGATTTGTGCGTGCGGTGGCATTTGTGTTTGAACAGGCTCCCAGACAGAGCTCTGCCTCCCGCAGAGCACAGCCTGCGAGGAGGATGCTGGCAGGTGGCACCTCGGCAGCTGAACGGTGTCAGCAGCACAAACAAACACGCGAGACCGTGCCCGGCCCCGCTGCGTGGGGAGCTCGGTGCGAGCAGCAGCGCTTACCTGGCTCTGCAAAGCGCGGCCCACACGCGGTGAGGGGCTCCTTCCAGTGCGCCGAGCTGGGACTGGGAGGGAACGAAATAAGTGAAACTTTCCGTAAACAGTCATTGGAGGAGCTTTCTCAGTTCACTTAGGAATAATAATTCTCGTGTGTGAGAGAGAGAGGAAGGCAGCAGATATTCGTGCACACAGACATGTGCGTTGCACTTCCACAGTCACAACTCTCGCTGCCAAAACGCTCAGGAAGTTGTGGAATAATTTGGTTGTTAACTATGTACATTTTTTTAAGGAAGGAAAAAATAATCTATTGAGCTTTCTACCAGACGATTTACAGAGGGAAGTACAGACGCCTTCATGTGCGTCGGCTTCTTGGGGGTCACAGTCTATTCCAGAGAGCCAGAACGCGTAATTTTATGAAGTGTAGCATTTCCAAACACAGCGCATCAAATCGATGGCTCTACAGACTCCATCCACATAGACTCAGCACACGAGGCTCAGCCCTAAGCTCGCTCTTCCCGGCAGTTTTAAAACAAGACACCAATTATTTATAAGCCACATAATTAGATAACCATCACTCCTGAGCTTTCCCCCAGCTAAGAATGTTTTATCTTTCCCAACCGGGCACTGCTTGCTGCCCTTCTTTGGTGTATATTTTCACTGCTCATACCATTCCTCTCCACCAAAACTCCACCAATTGCCTGAGACATCTCTTTCGTCCCCCGGCCCGAGTGGAGACAGCGGCCGAGCGGATAAAGGACCCCTGGAATTAACTGCTGATTATGGGAACGGCCAGGGAGGATCAGTGAGGAAGTTTAGTAAACTTGGAACAGCTGCCTCTTAGAAGCCGGCGTGTTTTAGCCCAGCTTTAACCTTGTTCTCTCCCGAGCAGCGTGTTGATGTTTCGCCACTTGCTCACTGCAAACAAGGCGGGGAGCGGCGTGCGCCGAGGTGCCCGTGTGGCTGCTCTCCCTGGCTGTTCGCACCGGCTCGCTGCTCTCCGGGGGTCAGTCCCGGCCACCGAGCGGCCCCGGCCTCTCTCCTCTCTCCCCAGCTCCGGCCCAGCTCTGCCCGCGCCTCCCTTTCGAGCG
>NW_005054408.1:801205-802005 GCF_000277835.1 Geospiza fortis | reverse complement strand
CTCTGTGCCCGGGCACTGCCTTCCCTCCTGCCCCGCGCCCATCGAAATGCGGGAAGTACTTCGGTTTCTCCCGGCGAAGAACAAAGAAGCAGCAGCTTTCATGAAGGCTGGACCAGATGAATACGGATCTGACAAGTTTGTTTAAAAACCTCACTGCCCACGCCCGAAAACGATACTGCGCTTCTGTAAAATACAAAGTGTTGTCAATAACCATTATAGCAGCGATAATGATCTGTGAAGAGAACAAAGACATTTTGTAATATCTACATTACTTTATTAGAGCAAAATTATTTTAAAATGCCTGTGAATTCCCAAACCTCCTGAATACAAATGAATAAAAGTTTTTCTTCGGGCTAAAATCTTTGCTTGAATGTAAATTGTTTGGGTAAGTGAATTTGCACAGCAGCAAAGTTTGTTTGTCTTAGTCCAGTAGCTTTACTTTAACGAACCAGATGTTTTGTCTGTAAATTGTCCAGAGGACTTTCACAGTTCTGACATGTAATAAGCCCCAGAAAATCAGAACTGGAATAGCTGCGTCCCTGCGATTAGGACCACGCATTTCGGGAAGAGCACGGGGAAAATAGGAAAGTGTAAGCACGCTCAGTGTCCTCATATTTGGAACCCTCATTTTAAACTGTAAGTAATCTTGTCCGAATCGATTCGCTTCTGCCTGGAGTTGACAGCAATTCGCCACCCAACCCTAGATATCAGAAATGCATCTCCCCAAGAAAATCCCCGGGCACAGCGGGGAGCGGTGGGGGCGGTAGATTTCGGCCGGGGAAGCCGCGCTGAGGGAGCGA
>NW_005054408.1:800122-800901 GCF_000277835.1 Geospiza fortis | reverse complement strand
CCGGGCAGCGGCCGCCCCGGCGCTCGCCGCGCTCCCAGGGGCTGCGCCCTTTGGAGATGATGCCGATTTAAAATAAGAGCTATCGGCGCGATTCAGTCCCGCTCAGCCTTCACTTTTTTCCCTCCCTCGAAAGAACACAGGGTCCCTGAAGAAACAACCGGCCACTGCTTTGAAAGAAATAAGCGATACCATTTCAGAGATACTGTAGCGTAATGCATTCACTGGGGCAGTAGGAAAACCTTTTGAGAAAAATAGTTACAGATCCTGGAACTCCACCGCATGTGACAACAAAGGCTGTTGTGTCAGTAGAAGGTCTTCAGCTAATTTTACCTACACAAAGTTTTAGTGGCTGCAGGCTTTGGGAACGCCTTTGTGGAGCCTGGCACCGATCCTCAGGGCTGGCTAATTTGAAAGGCATTTGGAGGATCCCGGAGAAGTGGAAGGGATTCCCCGCTTATTTCTCGCATCACCTGAAAGTTCCCAACGCACAGAGGACACGGGTACTCCTCAGCTGACCGCCTGTGACTCAACGCAATGAAGATTTTGTTGTGCACAGATACTCTTCAAAAAAAAAAAATACTAGAAGGGGGAAGTGGGTAAAAATTTAATTCGAGCAAAACCCTTCTTTCTGGCTGGGTTTTCTTTTTTTTTTCCCCACAGAAACTTTCTTCCCTGGCGGTTTTTTTAGTGTTAGCACCCAGCGCTTGCACACAGAAGTTTATCTGTACGAAGCTTCCCACCTGCCAGCAGCTCACCTTGACCCGGCGGCGGGAAGGGAA
>NW_005054408.1:758574-799559 GCF_000277835.1 Geospiza fortis | reverse complement strand
GCGGGGCCGCAGCCGCAGCGCTCCGCTCCCCAGCCGGGCACTGGGCTCTGCACCGCCCGGGTCAGGTGAAATATGGAAACTAAGAAAATCTGACACCACCATTGATTCCCTCTCTTTGTTCTCCTCTGTACACAATGGAGAGAAAGGAATGTGACTTTAAAATTGCAATTAACCAGCTTTCTGTCACTGGGTATTTATTCCTATCAAATTTTTCTTCTTCGAAAAAACACTTCTAATTGTAAAAGAAAACAGACGATTTAAAATACCTTGTATCCTTCTGCAATCAGAGTTGCTTAAATTATGACTGGATGTGCCTAAACAGTCATCTCATTTTCCCACTGATTTTGGTCAGGTCCAGAAAGAATGGCATTTTTTTTCTAATGTTTTAAAAGTATTAACTTCCTTTCAAACATTCTTTAACCTTTAATGTTTTGTAACTTGATGAAAAGGTCACTTTGTTCAGAGTGGATGCATCTGCTCCATAATTGTTCTAATATCAGGCAGAGCTCCATCCTAACACTACATTCTTTTACGTGGATTTTTTTCCCTTAATATACTATTGTTAAGGTTACCATGAGTAATTGTTCTAAAGGCAAAGAGCTCCAGACCAAAGGATGCTCACACTTTATTTAATTTCACCAGCTTCAGATGTTTAGAGCGGTATTCAGCAGATGACATTAGCTGAGCTCTGAGAAGAATAACCTGAACTGTTTCACCTCTTCCCACTTGTGGGAGCCTGAGGGAGAACAGGAACAGAATAAATATCTGGATTTATAGACTGAGCTGCATGACAAAATAGCACAAAATACTGATTAATACTACTTTGGACCAGCAGCAAGTTTGATCCAAGCATCTCAAAGTATTTTACAAAGGGCTGTGACAGAAAGCTGAGACATGGTAGGGGAAGACCTAAGAGCAGAGTGGAGATCCAGAGACCACTGGACATCAGCACCTCAAGACTCAGCCTCCAAAAGTGATAGGGTGGTAAAGACATTGCTCATCTAATTACACTTTAGACTCCTTGCTGGGAAGGAAACAGAAGCTTTTCAGCATGTGTATATCAATATTTATTATTAGGAGCAATCATATTTTGACTCTATAGATTTAGCCAGTTTTGGTATAGAGAACCTCTGCTTATTCCTGTGTAAAAGATTAGGAGATGAACATGTTCATTGCCACCCACAGGCTGAGAATGCCCAGCTGAGGGGCAGCTCGTGGCCCCAGCTCTGCGGCCAAACCTCACTCCTCATTCTCAGCACTGTCCCTGCTTTGCAAGAGCAGTGGTGATACCTGGCTGCATGGCAGAGATTGGAGCCAGAACCTTAAACTGATGCAATTAATCCCTCTAAAATACAACAGGATTTTCTAATTCTTACAAAATTCAAACATCCAGAGAATATGTTTAATTAAAACTTGGCTATACTTTTTTAAAAAAAAAAGATTTTCTTAAAAAACCAAAGAAATGGGCTAATTATATTGCTTAGTATTCTAATATGCACTTTTTTTTTTTTAATAACACACTTTTCTAGTCAGGCCAGTCCCTTGAGGACCAGTTCCTCATTTATAAGGAGGTCCCCAATGGGAGTTAAAAAGAGGCTATTTTATAAGAAGAAAATATATTCTGAAAGAGGAGCCATACAAAGATAACCCTGCATCACATATATCAGTATGGAGGCTGGAATATGCATTCCAATGATGCAAATCTTCCCTTACAATAATTTGCTCGTTAGTGTTAGCAAAAGCCCAGATACTGATGTCTCTGTATTTGTTCTTCTATTTTTCATCACACTAATGCTTTTAACTAAAATTATTTCTTAAAATTTGCTTTATTTAATGAATTTAAAGGTCAATCCTCTTCCTTTCCATATGCAAATCCTATTAATAGTAGAGGTTTGATATTAATGGGAGTTAATAGAGTAGATACCCCCTTCACACAAGAAACCCCACAAGAGAACAAATTAACATCAAGATAATTTCAGTAAATTTGTTGCTTCTTTCTCCCCTTTGAGTAACCAAATATCAGAGCAACAGTACCTTGGGAACAGGAGTGACAGCCAGAGGAGGGATGAGATGTGAAGGGGCACACAGGGCCTCCCCAGCCTCCAAAGGCAGGGATGCAGGGAGGGACACAGCCCCCAGCAGCTGGAGCCCACCTCCTCCACCTCCTCCACCTCCTCCACCTCCTCCACCTCCTCCACCTCCTCCACCTCCTCCACAGCCTCTCACACCTGCAGGAGCTGGGCAGGACACAAGGTACCAACACCAAGAAACCCTTCCCCATCCTCCTAAAGAGGGAACAGGCAACTTCTGCTCCCATCAGAGGCCAACAGCCTCCACCTGTGAGACCACAGCAGCTACTCAGGGAAAAACAGGCACTGCTGGAGCTGATGAGGGAGTAAATGAAGTTACTGCCTCTGCCACCCTGTTTGGTCAGTTTGGGAGTTTAACTGTCTGGTCACTGGTTTTCTATCTATAGTTACTGTTCCAGGACTCTGTGAGGTTTAATAGTTGTTTTTTTTTTTGTTTTTTTTTTTTAACTACAGCTGTTGGTGTTAAAATAACAGCACTGATGTGCCTAAGGAGGTGGAGTTGGGGAAAGAGGAATAAACTCATTGCTTTCATCTGCAGTCCCTGTAGGAAAATGCTCCCAGTGCTGATGAGTGAGGAACAGCCCTGTCTGGCCTAACTTTTGCAGAAAAACTATCTGCACTGTTTTTCAAGCAGATGATTCCAGATACCAAACAGCAAAGCATCAGTAGTCCAGAGCAGGGGCTGGTGCAGCCCCTGGCCTGGCCACCCAAGCATGGCTCCTGCAGATCAGCCTCTTTTTAATTAGAGCAGGCTGAAGTAATGTGATTGAAAGATGTGGAGAAAGGGATGAATCATGGACTACAGAGTGGTGTTAATTTCCCTCTTATCAAGGGGCATTAACCTACTCCCTCTGGACACCAGGGAACTTTGCAAGGAAGCCCATCCTCACTGCAGCCTCTTCCTAGCTGTCACTCCTGAGCTGGAAAAGTTTTCCCATTACCTTTTCTCAGTCTGCACCTAGTGACATTAGTCTACTACATTCCTCAACAATAGCCCTCCCCAAACTCTTAAGACTTCAGTGGTTTTAGTTAAAACAATTTTTGTATCCTTAAATTGAATTTATTTTTCCCACTGCTTACCCCAAAGGGATTATGTTTTTTCTTAATCCCTGAACCTGGAAGCTATTGTTATCCTTTGAAAAAGGTTGTGTGTAAGAACTACAAACAGTCCCTGGGAGCTGTGGACAGAGTCCTGCGATGCTCTTGGTCCATCCAACCTCTGATGGGGTGAGCAAGGACCACAGTGCTGTGGCCCCAAACCACACAGAGCTGCTGCTTTCATGGCTGGATAGGTTGAACAAATAATTTTTGCTCTTCTTGGCTCTTGGGATGTTGGAAAGTCCCTGTGAAAGAGGGGCTGTGGGCAGTGACTGCCCTTGTGACACACACACAGCCTCCACCTCTCAGAGATAGAGTTTCTGGCTCTTTGCAGACTAAAGCAGAAAGTGTCACACCAGGGCTTACATTAAGGTCACCTTTGCTTTCAGGGCCTTGATGTGGCCACAGATTTGCCAAGGGAAGGGCTGGAGGGTAGGAAGCACACCGAGATAAAAGGCATCGCGTTTCTGAGGAAGCCAGCTCCCTGTTCACAGACCTGAGGTTGGATTTTAGCTGAGACACACTCACAGCTCCCCTTGGCTCCCTGGCAAACAGGAGAGCACAGAATTGGGTCTGTGTTTGAAGTGTATGACAAAATAAAACTTACACTGCTTATGTTTTGGGGAGATGAATACTGATTGCTACAAACATTCTGTTTCCAGCCAAACAGCAAAATCCTGTAATTGTCCAGGTAAGTCACAGGCTGGAAGGGTTTGCATTTTTACAAAACATTAGGTATAAATTACTTCCACAAATGGGAGCCTGGACTCAACAGAGCAACACAGTTGTCTGTTATAGCAAATCTGGCATTCCCAGCTTCAAATCTGCTACAGGCATTCTGGATTTTAATTAATATATTGTTTCATATGTATGAGTATTTCATGGTGGGTTTTTGTTTGTTTGTTTTCACACACTGCATTTTTAACCTAAACAAAGTGTGTTCTCTGCATTGTTCTCAAAGCAATTGAATAAATATCACCGAGCCTATAGATCTGGCCTCCTTTCCAGTGAGCAGCACAGCAGTCATGCTTCACAGGAAAGGGATAACATCCTCCAGTGCAGCTGATAAGAGCAACAATTTACAAAGGCAGAGATCCGTTCTGCAGTGAAAGCTTTATTACCATGACTCGATGTTACATCTCCAACACATAAGGGTTAATCATTGCAGCAGTTTGCAGCTGGTTGGTGCTCCCGGGGGAGCCATAGCAATAGACTCCTGCCTGTAAGACAAGGTCAGCCCCCTCTCCTGGGGTCAGCAGGCCGCAGATAACACAGCTCCCAAACTTCTGCTCCGGGCAGACACAGGTGCCAAAGCCATTCTGTGGTCTGTTGTGGAGCATTTCTTGTGGTTTTGGTTCTCCTCAATAAAAACACCTTCCCGGCTCGGTGGTACATAATTGGAGGGTGAGTTCTCAGAGCTACCCATCAGTGTGGCAGCCCTGGGTTCAGGAGTTTGCTGGGTACACGTAACATTTCATGAGAAACTGAGGAAACAGCAATCAGAGCTGAGTTTAAGGGCCAAATCCTGCATAATTCCTTCAGTCTCACGGTATGAAATGCTCACACGAGTGAAGTGGGCAGAATTGGGCTGTAACGTTCTATTAATATTTATCCTCTACTGCTACGAGACACAACAATAATCAAATAAGAAAAAGTTTAATCCTCAAATGCAGCTTTAATCTTCAAATTGGTTAGCTTATCAGAGGGGTAATATTTATTTTCAAAGACAGGCTGCTCGGAATGATCAGCTGAAATAGAAACCTATAAGAGAAAGGATGTAAGTTTATTGGGCAGTGTTGTCTATATTTATAGTTTCTGCTCAACCCATATTTCTGTTTTTATATGCATGTGTCAAAAATTAATATATGGCAAACTTCACCAACAGTTTTAAGAGATCCTAAAATATAATAAAATCAATAAATGATGTTCTGGCATAAATGTTTCTGTAGCTGAGGGTGGTCAGGTTCAAAGGGCAGCATCTGACCATTTCTCTTTCCCACCCTGCTGCAGAGTAAGACCCTCCCCTCAACTTCAAATCACTGGGGAGAGGGTAATTTAAGCTATACTTGATGTACCCTATACATCACTGTCTTCAGGACCAGGTTTAAAATTAAACTCTGATGTACAAAGTTAAACAAAAATGAGATAAAAATTGGCAGGGGTTGAAGAGGGTCAAAGTAGTCAAAACACAAGGTAGACTATTGCTTCTTTTGATTTATGTTATTCTGTGCACTAAAAAAATAAAATTATGGCTCTTGGGGAGACTTTTTTCATTGAGAATAACACATTTCTAATTTGTTTTCTATAGACTTACAGGCATTTGCTCTGAGAGTTGGAAGCATTTATTTATTTTATTTATTTATTTATTTATTTATTTATTTATTTATTTATTTATTTATTTATTTATTTTGGCAGGGGCAGAATATCCCCAACTGTTGGCAGAATATTCAAATTAGCATTAGATGGAATCTTTGTAACACACCAGCAAGTGAAGGAGAAGAGTATTTCACCTTCCATTAGTGGTTATCTTACAATGCACACATCTTGTATTTGTTTAGAGTTTTGATTTCAGGCACCTTTTCTAAGCTACAGTTAGATTTGGTAGCAGAAAGAAAGAGTTCAGTGAATGTTTCCTTTTGCATGTTTTACATGCACATAATGCAGTTACCTTCTAGAATTTCAGTACAGGAAAGATGCCAAACAGCAGAGTCTTTTGAAACCAATTCAACAAAATCCTTGCAGGAAGTAAATTTTTTATGATGTAGTCAACTTTTCCACATATTGCCATTTACATGGTTAGTGCGTGGACTGCAGGCAAAATCATTTGGAATTGTAATCTTTATTTTCTATAATATGATAATGAAATCAACAACTATCCACTAGAATCAAATTAATTTCTCTCTTTTACTCCAGTGGGAGGAATAAAAGGGTTCTACTGGCTAAACTGCCAGGCTAATGGGAAAATCAAAATAAAATCAGGTCCTTGGATTGCTGGCAAATAAAAAATGCTTATTTTAAACATGATGGTGAACACATACAGATCCTGAAATCTTTTATGATCTGATCAAGCAAGCTTTTTCCAAAGGTTTTTAATTTTCATCCAAGCAAGTCCTATTGACTTCATAAGGATTACAGCTGGCTGAAGGGTGGGCATGTTCTTAGGCTGTACAAGGGCATGAGACAGCGAAAGCCTCAAAACTCTGAAAATGTCTGAACTTGATTACAAATCTAACAGCAGAAAAACTTAAGCTGTCCAGACAATTAAAAAACATTTTTTTCCTAGCACTGTTTGTCACTGATACTGACAATGATGATTTTTATTTTTGTTAATCTAGTAAAGATCTGATTTAGTACTCAGATTTTAGTCTTTCCTCCAGAATTCCAAGTGATACATTGTGTAAAATGAACTTTGTATGTGTGATGGTACAGGATTGACCTGCATATATGCCATTAGTATACATAATTTGGCAAGCATTTATGTACTAATTGAATAAATGCAATCCTTTACAAACACCTGGCTGGAAAGCTGAAGTGCAGCAGCACACCAACTGCAGGTTGTTTAAAGACATAGCCAGCAAAGCAAAGATCAAATGTTACAATGAGTCTACTATTTGTGATCTGTTGTGCCAAGCCCTCTGGATCTAACCGCTGGGCAATATTTGTTGTACCAGTAATTAAATCCTTCTCAAAGATCTGGGTAAAAAAAAACAAAAACAAAACTAATCAACAAACCTTTTGGGGTACATAGAAGACCCCTCATGCATTCTGTAGCTCTAGCAGATCACATGTAGCAAAGAGCAGAGCTGAGAGCTTGTTGGTTAGAAAATTATAATCCAAAATTCTCCTACATTCACTACATTTTGGGAATCAGGAGAAGGATGAATTGAGGAGATGATCACAAAGGTCACAAGGAATTGCTGCAGTATTCACAAAATCTGTAAATGCTGTGCAAGATGTAGGATCTTACAACCAAGGCTCAGAATGAACACAGGAGCCATTCTGAGGCTGGGAGCTGCTCAGAAATTAGGTAAAAAGCAGAAAGATATGAGAATTCCAAAAAGGAAGACTGTAAGCTGTTAGAAATACCTGTAGCCCATTAAAACAATGTGAAATGTCTTCCTGATGAATCCATGCAGCAATCAGGCTCCTGCTCCCTAGCAGAGGGCCATGGCACAGAAAATGAGCTGATTGATTCCTTCTTGCAGTGAGCATCTGCCTGGGGTAACTGATCAGTTTATGGAAGTTACACTGAGTGTGTCACTGACACTGCCTGTCTGAGGGTGCCTGCCCAGGGAGGGACTGATTCAGAGCTCACCAAGCTCAGATTTCCACTGGTTGGGTTCTGGATCAGGCCTTGTCCATCCACCTCTCTGGAGGGGGATTTTCCATCCCAGTGCAGCTGGGAGATGCAGCTTTGTGTCTTATTCCATCCTTTTTTAGTGCATTGCATTCTTCTGGAGAAAAATCTACCCACTGACCTGTACAGATTCTCTGTCCTGCTTATTAATGACATTTCTGCACTCCCTGTGTTTACCAAGGAAAGCAATCATGCCTTAACTTCCCTCTGTGTGTGCTCAGATTTGCCTTCTTTTGCTCAGGCACTTGCAGAGGTACCGCGCTCCCAGCAATGATGAAGAACCGAGTCTATAATTTAATAACTCTCCTCTGACTAATTAGCATTCACTCAAGGAACAAAGGCTTTTCAGAGGTCCAGTCAAAGGCCTAAGCACCGTTTAAGTCTAGCTTATTCCTCAAGGCACCTCTGAACTGAAATGGGCCCTGTTTTATTAAATTACAATAGAAAGACTGCCATGTCAAGTGCACTGCTGCTGGGAGCCCCAACCTCACAGGACCTCACAGGGATAAGTAATCATCACTTATGCTAATAGCACATTTGACTTGGTGGGATGACACATGAGGATGGACTACTTGCTTGACTAAGATTAGTAAGAACAGACATGTTACCCAGAACAAATGACTTCTAAATACCCAGCTGCAGTGGAGTGCTGACTCCATCAGTGAGCGTTGTGAGGGTGAAGGGAGGGCAGGATATGATCTCTGGAAACCTCCTTGGATGCTATTATTGAATTGGTGACAGTTTTGCAGATTTCTAACCCATAATAAACCTCAGCTTTGCCTCCTCAGTGACACTCTTCTCTCCACTGCTTTCCTGCTCTGCCTTCCTTTTCTTTTGCCATACTCCAACAATCCTTTAAAATGAATTTTTTTTAAAACTATTTCTTCTTTAGTGTTTGAAAATTAATTTTGCAGGTTTGAAATGTATCTAAGTAACAGCCACAAGCCACAAACTCTGCTATTTACCTGAGCAGATTACTTGGTAGCCTCTCTCCGCTGCCCTGCCAAGGTTCCTCCCCTCTGCTCTGCTGGGATCAGCACAGTCTCTCTGCTCATTTAGTCTTTGGCTTCTCCCTTCAAAGCTGACAATAGGGGCATCATACAGGGTACACCATTCCAGTGATTTTGTCTGATAAAATGCCCAGCTCTTAGGCCTCTCTTTAACACAATTTTGTTCCATGCAGGTCACAGAAACAATCAGATTTTGGCCTGTATGATCTATAATGCCTTTGAACCAGCACTCCAGGAAGGGAAAAATCCTCATGTCTAACCTGACTCTGTTTCACTTAATTGTTTTTGATTTTGTCATGGTCCAGGGGGTTTTTTTCCTCCTATTTTGTTCCCACTAATTTAAAAAGTATTTTGTTGCTGTCTCTGCTTTTTTTATTCTGACCAGAATTTTTAAAATTCTTCTTTTTTTAAATCACTGCCTCAAGAAGCTTATTCTGGGAGTAATGTAGTAGTGACCACTGATGACTGGCTTCCAGGGATTTTATGAAGCCAAGGTTAATTTGTTCCTGAGAGCTGGAAAAACCATGAATGGCAAAACATATTTCTGTTACATGCATAATAACTTGTATAAATATTGTATCCAACACCAAAATCCCAAACATACAACATGCTCACCAAGGGACCCTTAAATCTAGTTTTGTTTCACTATAATGTAGAGTTCTGTATAAAAGCCACAAAGACCATAAGTATTATATCATTAGTAGTATTCTTAAGTGGGTATTTTCCTGTTTCTTGGGGGCTTGTAGCTCAGCTGTAATGATTGTTCCATGTGTGTGTATGTGCCTGGGTGTTTTGCCAATCACACCAGTGAAACAAAAATGCCCTAATTTCTACAACTTTGCTTTCATTGCACTGCAAAGCACTAAAAGCAGAAACAGTTTCCTGAAGAACTCCTCCATTGCAGGCCCTTGAACAAGAAGACTGTTTCTAATAAGCAACAGCTGTCGTTGTGGTTTTACTAGTCAAATGATTCATGTCTCTTGCTCAGAAATGATAAGTGGAACAAATGTTTACTTAGATATGTAACAGAGGAACAATTGAAAAATAGTAGACTGTCAAATAGAAATATTTTCCTGTTATCTGATCCTTGACAATTAGTCTGAACTGGTATTTAGTCAGAAGGCAGGGCTGCAGTGGCACAGTGGGGATGGTGAGGAGTTCAGCTCAGGAGCTGAGCACCCCGAGCGGCAGCCCAGCAGGTTTGAGGGGAGCACAAGCACCTCTGCACACACTGCTACACCCACACCCCCCTCTCCTGGCAGGCTCCCCTCCTGTATTTAGTCATCTCTGAAAGGGAGATGGTGAACTTACCATTTCCTCTCCTTTCTGCTGCCTCCAGGGAACACCAAAGGGCTGCTCTGCTGCTTTGGTCATGAGCGAATATCCTGGGCTGGCCACAGCTTCCCTGGGACCTTGCAGGGTCTTCTGGCAGCAGCAGAGGGAAAGAATTCTAATGCAGGAGATTCCAGGCTCAGTTCAAGGACAAAAAGATTGCATTGCCCTTCACATGTTGGGAAGGAGAGTCTAAGAGAGCCTTGATGTATCTCTGCTGAGCCTGGAAGCTGCTGCAGTCAGAGAGATTTGACACCCCTGTGGCATCACAGGGCTCAAGGTAAATTTTTTTTTAAATGCAAGAAGAAGCACTGGCAAACTAACTCTTCTGAGCCTAAGAAGGCAGCATCAAAAAGTGGTGTCAGCTGCCTTTGAAGGGGGATCTGGGAGATGAAGAGGGATGGAGAAGGCCAAGGGAGCCCTGGGATGCTGAATGTGCAAATGAAACCAGTGTACATCTATAACTTACTTGAACTTATATGGATGCTTACCTGTACATTAGGGTTTAAATGCCAGTATATTAGGCTTTAAATCCACCTTTATTTTAGATAGTTTCTGGACTTTGCTGCTTTTCCAGAAGTCTCCACTATCACTGTATGACACTGCTCTGCCTTGTACAGAAAGATTGTCAGAGCTTCACTTTCCCATCTGTAAAATGGGGGCAATATTTCCTTTCTCCCAGCCTTTATTCAGCTTACAAGGCTCCTGTGACCAGAATTCTTTTATTGCTTGTTTCTGTATTGTCTCATACAACAAGACTCTGATCTCAGCTGAAGTCTGTAAGTATCACAGAAATATAAATAGATAATAATAAAGAGATGATTTTGACACAAGAATGGAATTTTATATTCTGGAGAGTGAAATAAAATATGTACTAAAGTCTACTAAAGTGTAACCATGAGATCAAATGATAAAATTCTTCTGGCAACAAAGAGTTGACACAAATTTGTGAGATTAAACTGAACCAACTCAACGGAGGCTTGTTCTGGTGGTTTATTCATATAAAGCATATGAAAAAAGTAAGTGAGATGATCAAATTACCCTCACAGCATGGATTTTGACATGGATGTAGACTAACTGAGTCACTGGAGGACTGAGCAGGTGCGTGGTTCTAATTATACCCTCAGTCTTGTGAGGAAGGAGCAAACTTCCCAGTTGCTTCCCTGGTGGAGATAAGGTGTTATCAGCCATCAGCAAACGAGAGGGGAGAACAAGGACAAGGCACCTGATGGGAGAAAGAGGAGGAAAGGAGGAGGAGAAGGGAGCAGATTCCTAATGCTACTCATCTCTTAAAAATGTACACACACTCGCTCTCTGAGCCATTTGGATGCCACTTCTTGTACTCATTTCTGGTGTCTCTGAGTAACCCTTCCTTATGGTGAGCCACACAAAATTCATTTTTAACATTTTCTCTTTTATGGGCTCGGAGTGAGAGATCTGGCTAAATATAATGATTTATTTGTTTATTAATTAATCAACAGGCTTGCAAGGAGTTACAATCCAAACTGTCCCCACACACAGGTTTTTATCACCATACACTGTGCCCCTAGAGAAATACACATCTTTTTTTCAGGAGTATAAATGGACATTTCTATAAATTGCAACTAGTTGGGTGCATGTAATATGCAATATTATTCATCTTTGTATTCCAGGTGAATCCAGACTAGACTACCAGCCTCTAGGGGAGTCTGCTTCATATAATTATCAGTATTCAAAGAATGATTGTAGATGTTGTAGCTTAACAGCAGGTGAATGGTCCTTATCTGAATATTAAATAAAGTGCAACTGGATTTCTGGGTTATCTCTGGCTAAATGTTTGTAAAGTCATTAGTGAAAGCATGCAGCTATAATCCCCACCACTCTTCCTACAAAGGATTTCCACTTTTATTTTTAATTCCTTTACAGGGTGAATTGTTCATCTCCCCTTCCTATACACACAGTCTTGTCCCTTGGTTGGACTACCAGAAACATCAAGGAAGCTGCCTTGTAAGTAGTACCTACACTTTTAATTTTTTTTAATTCCTAAACAACAAAAGAAACCAAGAGAAGAGTGACAAAGAGAAAGATTTATTATTTCCTCTAAGGACTATCAGAGTTCTGGGTGTTGGGAAAAAGCTCTGTAGTAAACTGCTCCTTTATCCTCCCAAGTGCTGGGAACTTTAGCTCTATATTCAGTTTCCTTATTGCATGATCTAAGAGAAGCTTTATGTATTTATTTAGAAAAACCCTTTCCTTGTTGTTCTAAAATGGGGGATTTAATGTACTTCAAAACTGTTTTAGTAGCTTGATAGTGGTTGTTATGTGAATATAGTAGATGGTAGTTATGAGAAAATTAATAGAACAAAGAAAAAGAACAAACCTAGCCCCTGCTGAGCAGAAGGGAGAGACCAGACTCAGCACAGGAAAATTACTGGAGATAAAGGAAGAGGAATCACCATGGGACCATACAACACAAGGGTTTTGAGGCACAACTCCTGTTTCCCTCCCTAGATGTGAAGAGCACAGTGGTGCTACATTTTGAAGAGCAATTTTCAAGACAGATATTCTACATCAATTAGCTGGGCCAGGACATCACCCACATCCTTTGCCAGGCACCACAAAAGCTTTGCACCCACCTCAGCCTGGGCCATCTGTGGCAAAGCTTCTTACAATAACTGCAAATATTTTGTTTTAATTGAATATAGAAATAATAGAACACTAAATATTACGTAGCTGAGTATTAAAAACCAAACACAATCCCTCCAATATGGAGCCACCACCACAGCAAGCTATACACTATTTATTTGTACATGGAGTCCCATTTATTTTGAGCCGTAACACATGCTGAGTTTTTGGCCCTGGCATAGCCAACCCTCTTGAGTTTCCAAGCACTAAACCCCTCATTGCTGCTCTTTCAGGCTTCTGCAGGCTCAGGCAGATGTTTCTACACCCATCTGCAAGGTTTTCTGTTCATCCTTGCAGAAATGCAGGGTAGAAACATTTTTCTTTTTTAAAGGGAGGAAGGAAGAACACTGAGCACAATTTGGTGCTTAGCTCTGAATTGTCCAAGAGCCACAGAGCCTCAGGGATGGCAGAATGCAGGGGACTATGCTTCTCCATGCCAAAGCCCTGTTTCCTTCCACAGCAAGAAATGGCAAGAGCTTTTTCTGGCAGTCAGCATTTCTGTGTATTTTTTACTTAAAACTGAGTAAAAATGTAGAGCTAATGCACTTTGGAAGTGAGCTGATTCCCACTCTTCCATCAAGAGATGGGTGTCCTGAAGCTCTCTAGCTTTTCTAGGTTTGCTTCTTGGGACATCTTCAGTGGATGTTGCTGAGGATTCATTCTGTACCTTTGCTACCTCTGCCAGCAATTGAGGAAACAGAGCCTGGATGTGTGAAGTGTTTCCAGTCCCACATTCCTAACTATATTCATATGGAGTGAACTGCACAAAAATTGAAGTATCAGCTCTGTTACTCTTGTTTTTCTAGTGTTAGAAAGAAAAAAAAAAAAAAAAGGAAACTAAGTTTTTTTGGTTGTGCTTTTAGTGGAGATGATATTTTAAAAGGAAGGGCTCTGCACATTCAGGCAGGACATTTAGGTGCCACTTCAGAGCTCCCTCCTCTAGGACCAGAAGTACTTTATTTTGACTGGAACAAACTACAGAAGTTAGCAACTGTTTTCTATTTGGCATTTTTATAAGTACTAAAAAAACCAAAACTCCCAACTAACATGCCCACCTCACCTCTCTCCCATCACAAAGAAATTTAAAGGTTCAGCCAAAACTCTTCTACATAGTTCAAAGCCCAAATTGTCATTTTTACTCAAGTGTGAGTCACCTGCAGTCACTGGGATTAGTTCTGAATTAACCTTAAAACCACCCATTTTCTAATGACACCTTTTAGCAGTACTTGAAATCATGTTATTTGCATTTGCTATTATTTTTATAATGTCTTGAAGCACTTAAACATCTACTTACTTAAAAGTAACCCTTTAAGAAGCCATTTGCACCTAGAAGTCAATGGCCAAATCCAAATCCATGTGAACCTGGTGGAAATCCTGACACTTCTTTCAATGGTGAAATCTTAATTTGGTTGAATTTACAGTAAAGAGGAAGATGATTTGCTTAGGGAGTGATGAGGGCTGGCTTTGTCCCTGTCATCAACCACATGCTGGCTGATTTAAGAGTGAAATTTGGATCTGCTCACAGAGGCAATCAATCATTGGACTGGATGCCCTTGCTCAGCCAGGCTAAGCAGTGGGACAAACACAGGGATGTGATGGGAGAGCAAAAAACCAGTGAGTTTTAGAGAACCTGAGCATCTCTCACGTTTCTGTACCATGTCCTGAGAAAACTTAAAGCAGTCAGTTTATCCAGCATATGGATCTTCTGATCTGATTGATTGGGGCTGACTGACTGATTGACTGGGGCTGGACTTTGTGGTCTTTTTTTATAACTTCCACCACTTTCAGGGCCAAAATTTGCACGCAGGAGAGCTGCACAGAACAGCCAGAATACATGCTGGCTGTCATCTGAGGGCGGCAGAGATGCTTCCCATCACAGATACAGACTCCACCATTGCCTCAGCAGGTGCTGCAAGGTCTCCTGAGCAGATCTGTGATTTGGCAGAGCTTTTAAATATGCACAGACTAGAGCACCCCCAGCAACGCAGGCCGGGTTTCAAGCACTGTGGTAAACACTGCAGTACATATTTTGCAATTGCACAATATTTACATTAGGAATGTGGTTGTTTCCAAGCCTACAGCACACAATCATCTGTCAGAGGCTGATGGAGGCAGCTGGTGAAGGTGGAACCTGTGCCCTGGGCTCCCCTTGAGCTGAGGTGCCCATGGGCAGGGCTCTGGATGGGTTGGAGGCTGGGTAGGGATGCAGGGAGGGTGGAATGACACATTCTGGGCTTACACCCATAAGGCAACCCCAGAGCCACAGCCAGTCCCTGCAAACTGCAGCAAATTCCACAGGGCAGGGGATGAGCCCTGGCCCAGCCCTGGTGCTCCCTGCCCTGGTACCCAGAGCGTGCCCAGGGCTCAGAGCCCTCAGCCTTGCAGGAGAGGCAGGGGAGCCCAGAGCAGGTAAATCACTGCTGGCCATAGAAACATTCCTTTACAGGAGAGGGTGTGAGTTATGCAAATATCTACTCTATAAATCTCGTACGTGGCTTTGAAGAAAAACAAAAACGCCACTTAAAAATTTGTTCCAAATTTGGCCACAGTATAGTTTTGTTAGTTCAAAGAAATGAAGCTAACTTTATTGTTATTTGTGTTTGGATCAAAGAAAACTATGAAAATAAACATTAGACGGAATGATAATCAACACTGGAAAAGAAATGTTTACTAAAGATTTTCTTCTGTGTTCTCTCACCAGCATTAATAATATTTTCTTTTTCTAAAGTTTTCTTGCTTCCTTCAAAGAGATTGATTTCAGCAGAAAGAACAAACATATGCAAATAAACTGAATGATGTTATACCCCCTGCCCCTATCCCCCCAAACTGCATCAGATAATTCCATATTGTTAGTCTGCATTACATTTTTATCAGTTTTTTGTCTTAATCAGATATGAAGCTCTTGCAGTACATCTCTAGAACTGGGCTGTGACCCTGATGTGACTCTACAGCACAGAAGCAGCCCTAACCCTGCTGTAATCTAATAGTTCAAATTTAACGGATTTGTTTTTTCAGGGGAAATAATGGCTTCCTGTCACAAAACAGAGACACAGATTACATATCTGATAAATGGCTTTGGCATGATTTTTTCATGTAACACACAATTAACAGTGCCTCATAAGACTCATGCTCTAAGGATTTGGTGAAAGCATGAATAAGTTCATTGCCATGCCTTTTCTTAGAAAAAACCACCCTACATTTTTGCTGGTGCTTTAAAACAAATATTACTTTGTTTAGAAAGAGATCACCTATACTTTCCAGCATTAATTTAGCCTCAAAACACTATACTGAAATTATTGCCACTGAGTGCTGATGCATTTTTTTTCATGAGGCATATAATTATAATTGATAACCCAAAATGGAAATGGGATAATTTTGATTTTATAAGCTACCACCCATACAGATACTGAAAATTTCCACATTATAGCTATAATTGTTTTTTGTCATGCCATAATCCCCTAAACATTATCAACTAATTAATAGCCGAACAATACATAAGGAGATCTGCAGTTCTATGGGTAGAATTGGATATTTTGAAGGGGTTTTGCAGTTTGGTTTTGAAGACACAGCTCAGAACGGCTTGTGCTGCCTTCATTGGTTATCTTATCTTATCTTCAGGCCACCCAACCTCCAGCCTCACCCTGTGAGTTGCTAACTCCCAGCACTCACAATGAGGTAATCATCACCTTGTAGTGGGGTGGTGTGAATGCTGCTCAGATGGCCTGTATTTTATTAACAGAAATAGGGTCACAAGTCAAATACATGCTTGGGGTCACTGAGCAAATACAAAGGAAGATTAGAGGAACAAAAAAATGTGACTGGAGGGGTAAAAATCCCACTGGGGGTTAATCGAGCAGAAATGTATCAAAGAATGTAAACTACCCTTTCTTTTGTTGTTCATCATATGGGACACAGCTCCTGTGTCCTGCTGGCTCCAGGCAGATAGGGCATCATCTCCAGAATGCTGTCCTTTAATGAGCTCTTTGGACACAGGCTCTGCCAATAATACCTCTGCTACTACTACTGCTACCACTCTCAAAACAATAACAAAAATAACAATTAAAGCCACTTAGCATAAATGTAGAGATCAAAAGATTTGCTTCACCAATATTGCACAACCCAATGACTGCCCACAAAATTAAAACAGCATTCAGTGTCACTGCTCTGGGAATCTCTTCTGCCTCCAACATGAAAAGACTGGACCGAGAATTGTCTCTGTCAATATACTGATTTAGCTCCAGCTTGCAATGTAAATGAATTAATAAAAGTATTTCTGAAGAGATGGTATTGCCTTGGCACAGTTTTAGTTTTTCTAAGACTGTCTTTTTGAGTGATGTAATAACAAAAAAGGAGCCAGCAGCCTGATCAGCACAGTAAGTACAGGATTTGGTAGGGCCCAAAAGGCAGCAGTCAAAAAAAATCATAGGGTACTTACCAAGCAGCAGCTGATTTTCTCTTCTGATACATGTTCATCGCTCTTTCTGTGACAAGAAGCAGAAATTCTGTCTTATTTGAACTACACACATTTGTCTAATTCTTTAAAATCCCAGCAGTAGAAAGATTCCCTTTTCATCAATTTCCATTTATTATGCTTGTAGCTACATATTGTAATATGAATTCTTTTATCCGTGTATACTGTACATCTATAGATTTTATGTTTTCACACATCACATGAAAAGCATATTTCAAAGCTATTGCATTATCATGTGCCAGAAGAATATTGCTGTGGGAATGCAGACACATTACCAAAAGTACAGAATAAAACAAGGAAGTGAGAGTCAGGAAGGAAGGAATCCTTAGTGCTGTGACTGTGTGCCTCTGACTTACCGTGCAATGTGCATCAAGCCTCTTAATCTTATTTTGGCAAACTTGATATGTAAAAGAAGCAATATGTCCTTCTGCGAGGCTGAAATAAATGTTAACTGGTTCAATCATGCCCTTTGAGAGCAAAATTGGAATTTCTGTCATCAACACCAAGATGAGCCAAATCAGGCTCAGAGACTGTACATCTTTACGTGCCAAAGAATAACACCACACAGATGAAAATTTCATGGCCAGACACAAACTGTGGCAGACGACTGAAGGATTAATGTGAAATAAAATGCAGTAAATTTAAGTTTTCCTTGAACTGAAATCGAAGCATTCCTTCATTACCTCCCCAGTTATCTATATAGATACTTTCCCATTTATTTTCACTCATTATATCTCTCCTTCTGGAATATATGCATTTCATCCTGCATCTTTTAGCAAAGTCTGCATTTAACTTATATATTGTCTCTTAAGTTTAAAACTAATTTTGTGCTTAAGTGCTTTGCAAGATTGAACCTTTCTGGGGCCACATGCAGGATTTTTCTCCTTCTGGGATGATGAGAGCTGTGGCACTGTGTGCATGCTGTGTCAGACCTGAGATCAGCTGCCAAGTGTGGACACCCACAGAAGGATTTTCTTTACAGAACTATCTTAAAAATGGAAATGTCTGTCTCCTCCAGCTATGCTGGCAGACAGTGTTTACCCAAAGATCCAGATACACAAGACCTTGTTATCAACTGCAGCTTTTACACAACTTTCAAGTAAGTTAGTGGGTTGGAAATCACACATTTTAGAAATATTTTCTGAAGGATGTGATCATATTTGCTGCCCTTGAAAGTGTTTAATGTTGCATGTTCATTACATATTTTTGTGTTACTTAATTTAAAAGGTTTTTTAAAAAAATACAAATTGCCACAGAGTGGATTTATAGATGCTTAGAAAGTAACAAGAGATCTATGATACACAAAAAAGAAAAACTCATATAGCTACACTGACATAAAATTAATAGATTTCTAAAAAGCCACTAGCAAAGAGTCTTCCCAAGGTTTACATTTCAGTGGTTTGAGTACTTTCTTTGGAATACTGTCCACTGAAACACAACATTCTGAAGTCTTTCTGCTAACTTGATGTAAAAGCACTACTGAGAAGAGTTAGCTTTTTAATAAGATAGTCAAAATATTTTAAGAAATATCACTTCACAAGCTATAACTAATCAATTTGCACCTGTATTATGTGGAGGAGACACACTGCCTACTTTGGACAGCAGAGCTGAGATGTACTGAGGGTTGCATAACGCCAGCAAGCTGTATTACTAATGAAAGGCTTGTGAGTAAGAACTTTACTGCAGTCACAACATATACATTGGGCTCTTCTAGTAAATTGATCACTCAAATAAAAAGAAAGGAATGTTTTTCATCTGCAGTGAAGATGAGCAAAAAGTAAGCCTGCTCATCTTAACTCTGCATTAGGGAAAAAAATGAAGTTTGATCTATCATATTGCAGAGCTGCTTGTATTTCAATGGCAATTTATCAATTTTTAATAGTCAAAGCTCCCAAGTAGTAAAAGCTTCCTAGACTTCCTAATCTAATAGCCATTATTTAAACTTTTTATTCTGTATGATTTACTGTTTGGAAGCAAAAAAGCAGCATCATTTCTTAAAGATCCTTTCTTTTATACGAGCTGATGGAGTCCAACACCACTAAATTTGCGTAGAACAAGTGCAAAATCCCACGTTGATATATCTGAACCTTTCTTAGCAAGTCTAACAGATAGCAGAGTGCATCAGCAAGAGGCCTGAGCTCAGGTGGGGACGCAGCAGCAGCAGCAGCAGCAGCAGCCCCAGGGACCCTTCCTGTGTCGGTGCCAGCCCTGCCCTGCTGGCAGTGCCCATCCCAGCCTGCAGGCAGCAACTGGGGAGCTCTGGATGTGCCCCAGGGCTGCAATTTGTCTGTGTGGGGATGGAACAGCTCCTCTGCTTCCTCCCCCAGCGCCAGAAGGGTGGGACAGTCCCTCCCAGGGTGTGGGCCCAGCTCCACAGCAAGCCCCAGTTTTCCCCCTATTCCTGAGACAGTGAAGAGTGAGGACACTCAGCACCCCTATCACACAAGTGAATCTAAAATAAGCTTAAGACTGTCTTGTTTTAAAAAGGTTACCTTGGCAAGTCCAAAGCACAAAGAGAAGCATTTAAGACTGCAGATTCAAACTTGCATGTTGTTACTGCTAGACATGAAAGCCTAAGGTCAGAATTCAGAATTCAACCACTCCGACTCAAAAATGCATCAATGTATTTGCTAAATGGAAACCCCACTTGCATCACTTCTTATCATAATGTCACAAAATGCAGAAAATTACAAATCAGTTTTAAGGCAAAATACATGACAGCAAAATATAAGTACACAAAAACTACATTAAATATCAGTCTTCATTTGTCCCTACCACTTCAACTTACCTCTCAGCTCCCAACTCCTGGCTGCAGTGCACAGCTTGAGATAGTCTAAGATCCATTTTAGAGTGGACTGAAATATAAATGACAGTTTGCACTACACATGAACATAGACAACTGTATAAAATATTTAAATAAAGACAGAAAAGAACAGAGGAAACCAACAGAGCCTTTGGCAGACCCAGCCTTTGGGAATTTAGCGGCTTGAGATTCATTGCAAATTTCATCTTTAATGTTATTTTTAGTTCAATATTTTGTAGCACTCAGAAGTAAATCTTTGTGTGCTGTCTCTCCTCCTGCTTGTGCTGCTTCCTTTTCTGATCTTGTCTTTTAAAGAAACCTAATACATTTTCAATACAATTGATTTGTGACATGTTTTGTGATATTTGTTAAAGTTATCCTGTTTTTTCATACAATTCAGTGAAAACCATTACACTGTTGTTTCTTTTAAAGTGCTGAACAATGCTTGTCATAACTGAACAAAATGAGACCCCCCAACAGTCTTTGTTCCATCACACCTTGTGTTGCATTAAATTCTCTGACATTAATTTTGATTCTTGGGTTTGAGTCAAACTCTTTTTTTTTAACCTCTCACCACTGTTCCAAACACTGCCATACACGGTGCATTTCCAGAGCAGCTTTGATTTTATCCTGGAATCTGTCCTTTGTCTCTCTCCCCAGCAATCTGACTGGAATGGTACACAAAGCACAGGGCTGGGGCTGCTGCACAGAGGATGCTGGACAACTACAGCTGCAGGAAAATGCAAACTGCTAAGTTCACACCCTGGTCCACCCCACTGTAGTGCTGTCTGACCATGCTCAGCTGGCTTGTACAAAGCTTACTCCTTTTTTTTTAACAGACTTTCCAAACCTTTCTCCCTCTTGCTGTTTCAGAGATCTCAGTGAACATATTCTCCCATCACTATGTTTATGATTTAATAGTTGTGCCACAGAGAATGGCCTTAAAATGGGCTGTTCCACATCTCACAGAACTGAAACCAGCACTGTGATGTGACAGGGATGGAAACCATACAGGACACATAAAATAAGACTAAAGCTACTTATCTGTGCAGTATGAACATTGTAAAACTACTTTTGCTTTAATTAATTTTAATTTCATCAGGTTGCAGTTGGGAATTTTTCCCTTTTTTCACGGAAGGATTCACAAGAGGAAAAGGAGGAACTTGCTTGATCACAAGGCTTTAAAATTAAAAGAGGTTTTTTTATTTCAAAAACCTGATTTCTAATATAAAGAGACATCATTTAACAGTTCCTACAAATGCAGGGACTAGGAGCCTCTATTAAATGACCAGGCATCAGTCTTAAAACAAACAAAAGAAGTATTTTATCCTCACAGTGCGTAATGAAATTACAGAACTCATGGCCACAGGATGGTGTGGAGGTCAAAAGTGTAAATGGACCATAAAAGGGATTACATGAAATCATGCAAATGAAATCCATCACTAGCTACTAAACACGACGATCAAGATCCAGCCTCCAAATCAAAATGTCTCTGACACTGATCCTCAGAGGGCAGGAGCACACAGGGGAAGAAGGATTGCTCTGCATGAGAGATATATCAGAGTTCATACACTTTTTCCCCAGACATTTGCTCTTCTCACTCTCAGAGGGAAAGCACTGGATATTTTTTCTGACTCAGGGTGGCAGCTACTGCGTGTGTTCTAAAGTCTTCAAAAATCCGAACTCATTTTATTTGGCACTGTATGTTTTAGAAATGTTTCCATTTGAAATTCAAGATAATTAGGGGGAAAAGCCTGTAAAGAGTCAAACAGAGGGCAAAAAGAAACAAAAGCATCCAGAAAAGATGGAGTTCAGAACATTTTTTATGAAAGTCATATTTTGCCATAGATTTGTGCTGTCAGGGTCTCATTTTGCACTACAGAAAAATATTTCCAACCAATGATTGCAAGAAAGGAAGCCCCCAGTACAGAAACCTATGCAGTGCCCACCCTCCAAAGTGGCTGAGAGGCTGAAGCAACCTGACAGCACCATTCTGTAAATCTGAAATGGGTCCCTGTGGCCTCTGCAGTGCTGAAATCACCGCTCACCTTTGCTTTCACTGCATTGAATAATTTGGGCCTCTCCCTTTCTGTGTGAGTCAGGTTGTGAAAACTGAGCCTTCTCTGGCCTCTAGGATTCATAAACACCTGCCCCATTAGCCCACTTTCACTATTTGTGTAATGACAACCACAAGTAATGACCTGACTCGAGGCATGTCAATATTCTGCCAAAAACTACCATTCTGCCCTCTTAGCCACCTCCTCCCACCCACCCATAGGTTATGGAACTGTGGGATGGTTGCCAAAGAAACGCAATAAAAAGTAGGAAATGACACATACAAATAAAATTCACTTACCTAAAAGCCCTGTTCATCAGATCTCTTTGTGCTGCCTCCTCCCCCACCATCCACTCCTCTACTTCCAGCACTTGTTTCTCCTCTCTCTTCATTTCCTCTTCCTTTGCTGCCTTTTTTCTTCACATGTTCTACATTCTGTACTTTTTTTCTTCTCTTCTTATGCCCTATTTTTTTCCTTTGGCTGGAACAGAATAAATGAATGCTTTAATAATTTTCCCTTGCTTTAGAGTCAGTAAAGCATTATGGTGTCACTTTACCATTTTTGCTTCCTCTTCCCAGTTTTTCTGCCACCACTTTTGTTGTTTTGTACTTTTTTGTTGGCCTTCCTCCATACCCATCAGTCCCTCCTTGCAATTACTCCTTCCTCAGTGACTTCATGTTATGTCCTAGTGCAGTCTGAAATGATCCAGATTTCCAGGTGGATTTTTGGGTATCTGATGTTTTGATGGTGGAGGGAGCTCGTCCTAAACACGTGAGGCAATGCTGAGTACTGCTGATGGAAGTTTCTGGGGGCACAGCTGTGATTTTAGGGAGAAGCAGGGATGTGAACTGGAGTGGAGCAGAGTCCTGCTTTAGTGGTCAAGGGGAAAAATCCCCCCTTGCTTAACTCTAAGCCATTTATTTCTCTCTTGTTTCCTTGGCCTTTAAATGTTCTAAACCACTGCCCAAGAAGCCATTCCTGAAATCTGGAATCTTTATCCCCATGGATGTCCCTCCTGCCAAGACTACACAATATTAGGAATAGTAATTTTATTTTAACTTGTTTTAGCTTGTGGTTTTCCTGGTACTTAAAACCCCACTGCTTGCCTGTGGATCCCAGCAGGATTTTGCTGCTCTGATTTGGGCTGCACTTGCTGCAGGAGAGCCTGGCCCATGCTGAGCTGTGGCCCCTGGAAGCTTTGCAGGATCATGTCTAAACACAAACTGCTGTTCTTGGAGGTTTAGACTGGCTATAAACCATTGAGCACATTTTAATTCATCCCTGTGCCCCTTCATTCCTGTTAGGTGCAAGTACATTAAGACTTATAGGGAAAAAATATTATTCAGGTTTGTGAGATAAGATGGCGAAAAAAATGGAAGCAGCACCAGCTTTAGTACATATTTTCTATGCTAAGAATTGAGAGAATGGGGGATTAGGTCTAAAGTAAAAGCAGAGAAAGGAAAAGAGCCTGACTAGCTGAGAATTTCATGCTGTAAACATTATTCTAGAAATAATCTTTTTGTGTTTCTGTTCTTTACCTTTTTAACAGCACAATTACCCATGACAATATCAATTGAACAAGACATTAAAAAAAACCACCACACAAGCCACCTTAATGAAATACCATACGCAGCTCAAACAACAAAAAAGATTCCCATTTTGGGGGCTTCTCTCCATTTATATTAATGATCAGTTTTCCTGTGGAAGAATTGCACAATATGGGTTTTTCCTGCTTGTTCATAATAGGTCATTCATTAAAGAAAATACTGGGAAATTATTTTCTGTGTCGGTGGATACAGGATGCCATCTGGGAGCTGAAAAAATGAACAGAAATCAGACCGGAAAAAAAAAATTAAAAACATGAAATTAGTTACACTTAAGGCAACCAGCTGAATACTTTCACAATCCCAGCCACTCAGAGAGGCTGCAGGAATTGGTGCTTTGTCCATTTCCACGAGGGATGGGCTGGGGGTTCCTCAGCAGGCCCTCCCTGGGTCATTCAGTGCCACATCTCCCCTGGGCTTGTCCCTCTTTGCCTTTCCTCCTGCAGCTTCTCCCACTGGCTGCTCACTGCACTGCTGCCCTCCTCTCTTGCTGCTCCCTTCGTTCCCGGGGCTCTCTGCCCAGCCCTGTAACCCTCTGCTGCTGTGATGCATCAGCCATCCTCCTCCCTGGGTCCAAGAACAACAGGTAGATCAGAAAACCTCTTCAAATGTGAAATTGGCTACTCTGACTCCAGTTCCAGGGCAGTCAAAAATTCAGGGCTCATCATTTTGGGGTTAGGTGGATGGCTTATGCTAGAAGTACATCAGCTGATAAGGAAATCACAACAATATAGTGAGGAATATATTAAGATGAATATGGCCATATGCCAATTTTTTCCCTTCATAAATAAGATCCTTGTTTACCAAATGTTCAGTTTTGGTTATGTCACTATAAAAATCAAGCAGCTGGTAATTCAGGCTTGATTAGCAGGTCTCCAGTTTTGATTAGTAAATTACTGTAGTAATCAAGGTTAATTCTCATTTCAGAGCTGTGCCACAGATTTTATTTCTTCCAGACAACTGGATTTATCATTCTGGAGAAGGAATATTTTAATAAATATTACAAAAATATCCAGAAATAGATTAAAAAAGCAGATCCAAAGGGGCTTTGAAAAAATGGGGAATCAGAGCAGAAATGCTGCTCAAACATGAAACAGTTAATTTCCTAGGAATAAAATTCGAAGCTGCAATTTTGCAGTAGATTTCCACATAATATATGCAGAGATTGCATTGCTAATTCCTTTTACCTAGTGTTTCTATTTCTATCTTTAAAAATTGTTTTCTTTGGATCTTCATCTTTCATTTTAAAATAAAAAAAAAGTATACAGAGAGGCTTAAAAAGAAGCCCAAGAGACCATTATTAGTATAAAGATAAACAGTAGAATAGATTCTAACTGAGCCAGAAAACATCACTGTAGAATTTACATAAAATTTAGTTTTCTACCAAACATATTGCACATCCAGTTCCAGCTCATCTCATAATGAATATTCAAGCTTTCGAATGACCCACATGTCCCATAAGTGAGCAAGAGTCCCCAAAAGCCATCATTGTTGTTGAAGAGGCACAATATTAAAAAACACTGAGAATTCATTAGGGATTTTTTTTTTTCCATGAAACTTTTACAAAATCTTTAGCCTGCAAATGCTGCGATTATTTGAGCATGCAAGTCTGTCAGGGATTTGAGGCTGGATAATAAACTCTTATATGGTTTTTAATTAGGATGATATTATTATTTTCTAGTCATAATTCTGGGTCAGATTCTGTGTATCTTTCTCACATCACTTTTGTATAATTAGAGCCTAAATTATCTAAAATAAATATGAAGTTTTGCTTTATCTACTCAGTATTGCATGCTTTTCCCAGAGAGGAAGAATAGGCAATTTTTAGATCTACATAATATTCCACCCAAAATATTGAGATAATACAGAAAGGATTGACTAAAGAAGCCCTACAATATATGTATATAGAGACAAATTACTGAAAATTCAGTAAAGCTGAATTCAGTATAAAATTATGCAATACCTAAGTCCTTTGAGGGAAAAAGAAAACCAAAACCACAAACCCAAACTCCCTTTTCTAGAGAAAACATGCCATGTCCTTTTGTAAAAGGCTGGGGAGGAATCTGGAATTTGCTTCTGTTTCCACATTCCACTGGACTAATTTTGCTATGAGCAGTTTCCTTGTGTCAGTGGAAATGGGGGGTTTGAATCAGACCAGGTTCTAGTGTGCTCCTTATTCAGCACCTTGTTCCTGACGATGGCAAACAGAAAATGCTTCAGAAGGTTCCTTGCCAGTGCTAGAAAGTCAATAGCTGTCTTAAGCAAGGAGATCCTTATCCTTCCTGCCTCTCTCCCTTTATAAAGAAGTCCTAGATATCTAACATTAGGTCTTATCTGCATGGCTCATTTACAGCCCTGCATCTAATGACCCAAACATTGGCAGAAAGTGGAAAGCAACCTGATCTATGAACATTTATTTAAGATTAACACTTTGTTAAAATAACAATCAATTGGAGTGGAAGGTGAGCATATACAAGCTGGATTTACTGAGTATGTTGAGACTTGTCTCACTTTCACACATCAGCAACTTAGGAAGCCCCAAAATTTGCAGGAGAAGAAGAGAAAAACATTTTCAGGCAGAAAACCAGTAAAACAAACGTTATACTGTGAGGGGAAAAAAATGTGTGTGCTTTTTGCAGTCTGTGTTATACATGCAAGACAAGATTCACCTGGGGAAGGAAGTGCTGGGGTGTGGGGGGAGCAATTGCAACCAAGCCCTGCATTAATAGGGGACTTCCACAGATTTCTGGCTGGTCTCCAGCAGTACAACAGCTCCCTGAATCTGGCAGGTTTTACTCATTGCTTTTGCGCATGTTTTTATTTTTGGCTTTGGCTTTCCTCTCCTTTGCAGCTCTTCCAAGTTCCACAGGAGGAAGCACACAGCTGTCCTTCCTCAGGAGCTGCACAGGAGACAGTGGCCCCTGGAACCACCTCTCCCACCAGCACTTCTGATGCAGGCACGTCCAAAGAGCTTGAGCTTCACCCCCAGCTCCTCTCCTGGCCAAACTGATTCCCCAAACTGGTGAATTATAACCAGCAGCTTCAGGCTGTGGTTGCAGTATGGATAAAGATATATCTGAGGATATTAACAAAATTCAGAATAACATTCAAAACTACTGCCCCCCGGAAGTTTTGTGTTGTCCTAGTGGGAGATAAAAACTTTGAATGGGAAGGAAGAACTGCCCCTAGACCCCTTGCATAGAGACAGGGTGGCCAACAGTGACTCTGCTGGGTATTCAGCACCCTCTGTCAGCTTCTAAGCAATCAACATAAAGGGAATACAACCAGGGAGTCACTGCAATCTTGTTATTCCCTGCAGAACAATAGTTTTCATAAGAGCAGCCTGGCCTAGTGTAAATGAGAAAAGTCATAAGGTTTCTGGAAAGGTATTTATTTTATCCACAGGTAGGATTGCAACACTGAATGTGATAGTCTCTATTTAGGGTGATTAATAATATGGTATGTTGCTTGTTTTGAGTAAAGACTATAGGCCAACTCCTGCCCTGGCTCAAATCCCATTGAATCAATTGTTTAGCCTAAAAAATGGATTACAGGATGTGGCTATAATTTATGCATATAAAAACGCAGAGGATTTTACTTTAGGAACAGTGATTTTTATTTCTGTGTGCTGCAGTAGTGCCTAGAACCCGAGATGCTTCTCTCAGGACAGGATCCAAATGCACAGGAATTCCAGGCATGGGCTGTGCCCCAAAGAGTCTTTGATCCAGGCAAAAGACAAGTGACAGCAAACAGATGGGGAGAGGGGCAGAAATGACAAGGTAACTGGGAGATAATTATGATCACTCTGCAGTCACAGCACATCAGCTGCTTAACCACTATCATTTTTTTAAGGTGTCACAGCAGAGGAGAGTTTTAAGGGAGGATGTGAAGAAGGGCAAGTGTAGTAGCTTGGTAGATTCTTACAGCAGTGGACCCCTGCAGAAGAAAATGAAATTACTACAGTCCAAAATTTAATAAATCAATATTTCAAACAAAAATCTGTTGTGAGTGGTGGACACACATTGATCTGTCAGTACCTCATGGGTGTGATAGGGGAAAACAGTCTTGGGAGAGCTTAAGTGGACCTTAAAATATCCATAGGATGTTTTTGGCTGCAAGAGGAAAAAAGAAGCTGATGAAAGGGTGCACAGTGGAAGAGGGACATGATAAAATATGAACATTGAAAAATGGACATTGAAAATGTCCCCTGCAGTGGCGTCAGAGAGAATGGGCAAGGTGTGTGCCTGCCAAGGCTGGAGAAACTGGGACTCAGTGCTGGGCTTCAGTTTTGGGCTGTGCTCGTCAAAAGGTCAGACACGAAGTACAAAAATCAGATGGTTTGTCCTAGCAAGCATAAATCTAGAGAGAAATATGTAGACAGACATAATGTATAGAAAGACACAATATCTGGAAAAAAAGCGGGCCCAGAACCTGAGATGATGGTGCTAAAAGAGTGATCACAGCTTTAGTTTTTGTTTTGCAAGGCACTGCTGGCATGAGAGTCCCTGCATTTAAAAGGGGAAACACTTCTGAGACTTGCTATACCTTAGGGCATGAGCAAAGTGTATGGAAAAGTGAGAAAAACAGATGACAAAAAGAACAAAAACTTTTCTTTAAATGTTATATGTCTTTTTGGTTTACTTTTTCTCCATACAAAGTTAGTAAGGCTTATAGTTCAATAAATAAACCACTGAAAACAAACCAATTTTTTTGTCACACATATAAGCTCAAATTTTGTGTGTCATTGTGGGAACTGAATAAAAGAAACCTAGGCATGGAACTGCTTACACAAACTTGTAGGAGTAACTTTTGGATAGCCTGAGCATTTGCAACTCCAATCTTACTGTGAGCAAAAATAGAAAGGACACTGTGCATGCTACTGCGAAGCAATTTTTATATTATAAATATGTTTAGGTGCTATCTAAATTACCACCAGAGCTCTGACCTTGATTACAAATGATCATAAAGTAAGGAATACTTTGAAGTGCCCCAAATTGTAGATCAAAATGCTTGTATATTCATCACTTTGACTAAGATCCAGCCAAGATTTTCTTGGCTAATAAAGACTGTAAATTAAATAGAAAACAGGCCCAGTAAAGAGAGGTCATGGCTGCTTTTTTAAATGCTTACAGTCCTTTAGGGCAGGATGTCTGTGCTGCTTTAATTGTTTAGAGTTTCACTTTCTGCCATGGGAGCTGCAAATGTGCAAGCCTCTGCCTCATAATGCTGCAATATAAACCTCCATTTAAACTTGATGGGTCCCTTCTCATTGGAGTTTTATTTTCCAGGCACTTTTGTGATGTGCTCTTTTATGAGCAGTGTGAATAAATATGATGGCAATATTACCTATGCAAATGGGCAGAACTAAAATGTCTAGGGTTAAGAAAAAAACAACAAAAATTCTGTTTTAAAACAGAATCAAAACACCAAAAACACCAGCTACATTTTTCTTATTTTAATAATGAGTCTGTTCTTGCCAGTCAGCATTTCTCTGCAGCACAAACTACCCACGATCTGATTGGCAAAGTGTGAAAGTGAACCCAATTTCAGTCTCATTTTGATTCTTCTTCAGTGTGTAGATGTGTGACCACCCTGGGGCTGCTCAGCAATCCTAACTTTTGGGAGGATCAGATGCTTTCCCATCCAGTCCACATGGAGAAGCTGCCTGGCTGTGCCTGATAGTGTGCAAACAAAAATCCTGTTGTATGAGTACCTATGATTTATCACTCCATCCCAAGCAGGGGTGATATGAGCAGAGCTCTATGTTCCCTAATTAGCAGATTTTTCTTGTTTGAGGACTCTCCAATGAATCAACTTTTCAAAAGTCTTGAATGCCACTCAAAGGAAACATCTTTGGGGATCATGGCCTTTAAATATAGGACAAATTCCCACTTCTAATACTGCTGGAAGTGTATCTCCCCAGACTCTACATGGTTTCTATATTTAAGTGATAAAATCATTGTGACTCACCAGAGCAGGACATTGGATGGTCTCAGATTCTGTCATTTGGTTTGCCTGAAAAGGAGCCAAGATTGAAGATTCACAAAGCAGATTATGGATTTTGTACATCTCAGTGAAAACACGTGATTGTTAGAGAAAAGTGAGCTGTCAGCTCTTTGTGATAGTCAAGCAAGGGGTGAAAATGGAAGGGCAGGAGATGGGAGAGCTTGAATGCATCGTGTGCTACTGGTAAAACACCCCATCCTCAGTTATAGCAAATTAAAATTTCAATTGTGCTAGAATCACACTACACTAAAGTGCAGATTTCTCAGGACTAGCCCAGAGATTAAGCTGTAACTAATTAGGATGTCATGATATTATTTAGTTCAAGACACTCTTCTGGGGGAGAATAGTGCAGCAGAAAATAGACAACAGCCAGCACTTCACTGATAGCACAGCTTCTCTGTAAAATCCACATTGCTCCTACTGATTTTTTCCTATCCTCTAAGCTGAGGGTTGGCCAGATTCTCTTTTTTAGTTACATTATTGTAAATCTGCAAAAAAGAGTCCAATTAATTGATGAGGGTTTTGTAAAAAAAACCAACAACCAAACAAAAACCACTGAAGTCACAAATGAGACATTCCTATGTTCCCTGTATTCTGCACTGTGCTTTTTCTTTCCCTCCTTCCTTGCCACGTTCCTTTCTCAACCTCTGTACTTATTTTATTCCATCCTCTTCTACCCATTCTTATTGATGTTTTTTATGGCTTTGGGTGGGTGGTTAACTGGCATCAGGAAGAAAAGCCATACAAAAACATATCCACATATAGTACCAGCCAGAGCACCTGCCTCCTTTCTCTTGGTTACCTCAATGTCATTATGAAACAAGCTATATATTTATTATTTAAACAATATTAAACAGTAGGGAAAAAAAAAAAGAACAGTGTGGTTTCCTACAGAAAGAGAAAAGGAGCAGTTAAATGAGTACCTTAATTCCTTGCTATTGAGAAGCTGTTACTATAACAAACAGCAGCAAGACTTTTAAATCAGGCCTCTGGAACAAAGCATTCCAGTGTCACTTTTACATTAGTGATTGCAGTTGATGTCATTTTCACAAAACAAAATTATAACCAAAATGGATATTTCAGGTCAGAGTGCCACAAAGAGTATATAGATACATTTCCATCAATAAATCTGCCCTCTTCCTGCCCTGACATAAGTGTTCAACCCCTTGTGATTGACGTTTTTACCACTAAATTATACTATGTCTGCTTCTAGAAGAAATGTCTCCATTACAAAATTAGCTAACCATCAACATAACATAAAATAACTTCAACATGGTGTCATTTCACAAGAATATTGATTCTCACAGACTTACTGGATTAAATCCTGGTTTCCCATAAAAGGAGCAGCCATTATGTCTTTGGTGGACAGAAAAATATATGTCGTGGAAAGATGTATATTGGGGTGATTAAAACTTCATTGCTGAGCTCAGAAGCACAAGACTTTTGTCCTGTGGGAATCTGAAATTAAGAAAATGGTCAAATTATACATAAGAACCAGGCTAAAAAACAGCTACAAGTCTGTCATTTTATTTTCCTCTGCTGGAAGATACTTTTGACTATTGGTTGCACAGGAAAAGTCATCAGTTATTCTAGACTGACTACTGAGTCTGCCAAAATCTTTTCAAGACCTAGGGTAGCTTTTTCTCCATTTACCTCACCTTTAGTGCTAATGCCTCATACCTCACAGGATGTTTTGTCTAATACCTGAAAAGACTTTGAAATTCTTAGCTGAGCAAAGCTATTTAAGGGCAAACAATCACAATATGTAGCTGTAGTTTCTTTGTATATCAAAGCTCTAGAAAGACAGGCTACTTAGAGGACAGATTTTTATTATGGCCTTCTCTACTCTGTTTTTATAAGACTTGCCTTGTATTTAGCATTGAAATAACAATGGGCTAAACTCATTCTGAGCAGAACTTTGTGATTTTAATGAAATTATATTGGGGATAAATTTGGCCCAATTTTCTGTGGTGACCTGCATATCAGGGAAGTTGCTAAAGGAGAAAATACCACTTCTATGACCACAACTCACTCCAGGTACACACAATATTTTGAGTTTCAGCCTGATTTCTTCAAATGCAGGTGAAAAGCTATGTCTCCATCAAGTGAGGCCAATGTCAATCGTTGCGCACACTGTGCTGTCCTGAAGGCTCATGCTCTGCTCAGAGCTGGTGGTGTGCTCAGAGAGCAGGAGTGAACAGCTGCCAGATTTCTCACTTTCCATCAAGTACTTGTCATCTCTCCTCATCATGGAATGAGAGTTTACAATCCCACTGGTGCTGCACTCCCTTGCAGAGGAGAGCTGGGTGCCATGCCAGCTCCAAGAGGACTCAGTAAGAGGTGTAAGAGAGTGGGGGAAGCAGCAGGCTGCTGGGGAGGATGGCAATCCCAGTGTCCAGGGCAGGGGGCTGTCTTAGGGTGGAAATGGGGCTGTGTATTCTGTCACCATCTGTTAGTGGTGGAGCACTTCTGTTCCTTGGGCAGTTTTCTTTGTCTCTCACACAACCAATCCTCCCTCCAGGAGATCTCTTCTGTCCATGGCCAGTGAGCATCCCTGCATGGCTGATCCAATTCCAGCATCCCATGGGGAGATGCTCCGCCCAGGGGAGGAGCCAAGCGTTCCTACCTGGATACAATCTGAGATCTGGAACAGAGACAGCCTTTTCCCATTGGATTCCCAGAGGAAGAGCAGGCCCATCTACATCTCCACTGGAGCTGCAGAGGAAAACTCCCCCCTTGTGCAGGATCCCTGCTCCAGCAGCAGCACAGCTGGCACTGCAGGAGGGCTGAGCCCCCATGGGATGGGGCTGTGCCACCCCCTGACACACAGGGGGCAGCTCCTGCTCTGACCCTGGCAG
This sequence comes from Geospiza fortis, assembly GCF_000277835.1. Taxonomy (NCBI): domain Eukaryota; kingdom Metazoa; phylum Chordata; class Aves; order Passeriformes; family Thraupidae; genus Geospiza; species Geospiza fortis. The sequence goes on along the minus strand of NW_005054408.1, from coordinate 767,209 downwards.
TGTTGTTTTGTGTTCTTTTGTATTACTGCCTTGTTTATTTTATTTTTTTATTTTCTTCCATAATAAAGAACTGTTATCCCTGCTCCCATATCTTTGCCCGAGAGCCCCTTAATTTCAAAATTATAATAATTTGGAGGAAGGGGGTTTACATTTTCCATTTCAGGGGAGGTTCCTGCCCTCCTTAGCAGACACACCTGTCTGTCCAAACCAAGACAGGTATTCCTTGAGAAGCAAAGCCCCATCCCTCGACCACACCTTGTGCAGGTTTGTGGGGCAGGGGCACACGTGGGGTTCTGCTCTGCAGCTCCCTCTTATCCTGGCTCTGTGTGGCAGGGAAAAGGAGCACTTCACCTTGGGAGAATCAGTCTGTGGCTGCCTGCTGGTGAAGGATAGTCTGTCACCATTCATCCCTGCCCATTAAGGCTTGGAGAGGACAATGTTACCAGTCTCTGCCCATTCAATCCTTTTTTGTTGGCACATTACTATTTTATCATTTTGATCTTCTCCCTACTGAAGATAAAAGACACCATGGGCGGGATTCATGAATGACTACTGTTATTTATCGACCCAGGACTTTTTGAACATTTTTTCCCCTCTGATTCATGAACCACTTTTCCATATTCGAAAAGCAGTTCATAAATCGTTCAGCACCAGCAGAATTTAATAATAATGAATTCATTTACATAAAAAGGACTCATCCTGCCAGTTGCTGATAATGTTTGAAGCCAGAACCTTGTCGGCAAACAGGATTTTTGCTGGCAGTGCAAGAAATAATCTTTTGTTTATAAATTAATTAAAATATACTTTTCCTCTGCTTTTTAGAGCTGCTGTGGGGATATGTTGCATTGAGCAACACATTACGCATTTTCTTTTCTGTTTTGGTTTTTTTTTCCTAAAAAACTGTATTGCCTAGAATGGAAAAGGGATATTTGGTGGCATTAAGAGTCAGATTTTAAGAGAGAGTAATGTGTTTTGATTTGTTTTAATGTTTTGAGTGAGGGTTTCTGCCTAAGCCATTGGCAGTTGCATTTCACAAGGGTCAGTTTGAATGTATTCTTTCCTGTGGATCCATCTGTGTTCAGTCCTCCCCTCCCTAAGTCTCATCCTGAGTTTCAAATTCAAGTGAACTTAAAATCATAACAAGAACCTCCCACGTTTCCTCTGAGCTGAAACCCACGAGTTTCACATGATTCTGATGCAAAGCTATCTATAATCAGTCCCAGGTTTATTTTTGGAAAGGAAGGGTGACCCTGAGTGAACACTTCCACAAAGCCAGCGAAGGGGTAGAATGTGTGAATGGATGTTTAATGCCATGCTTTGCCACAGAGTGCTGTGTGTGTTCCATTTCATCTGAATGCCCCAAGGCAGTGCCCCTTCCCCAGGACCAGATTTACATCACTTACCCAAATGAGAAGCTCATGGCCTTGCTGTGCTGTGGGACAAATTTCATAGAAAAAATAACATTTAGAAGCCCACCCCATAAATTTTCTTTTGGATCACCAGCCCAGCAGAGCCAGCACCACACACCCCTCACCTCAGAGCTTTCCTGCTGCCCTCAGACTCCTCCAGGTGCCTCCATGTGCCAGGGAGACCCAGAGCTCCTGTGAAGCATCTTCTCTCCCCGTGTGCTCTTCATGGAGACTCCGTGCCTGCAGCAGAGTTCAGCTTCCAGGTCAGAGCTCAAGCCTACAAACTGTGCACAGCAATGGCCAACACTGCTACATTTTCACTTGCTCTTTGCATTCAGGCCCAGCTCTTTGCAGAGAAAGCCAAAGACCCCATGCATGCTGCTTTTCTAAGTCACACACGAGAGCACTCGGGGAGATTTGCAAGGAGGGAAATGAAATAACCGTATGAAGATCTTACACAAAAAATAGCCTAATTACCTCTTAATATTTTGAAAAGACTAAAACACTTTAGTGACAAGTATCATTGCAAATGAGTGGAAATATTTCTTAGCTTGTTTATTTCTTTATGTACATAACCATTATTGGAAATTGGGATATGGAAAATGATTTGCTGGTTTATACAATTTTTTACTGTTGGAATTTGTCATTTGGTACTCTGATTTTTATTTGTATTTAAGATTTTCCTTGGCAAACACAGAACAGAGTGCTATCACAAAGAAAGACTAGAAGTTGGAAATGTGTATTATTAGTCTGATCTGCATCCTATGTATGTGTAGGGCTTCAATAGAAAAACCACTTTTAAAAGCAACAACAAAAGGCCTGAATTGTCTGTTTCTACTTTTGCTCTTAATTGGTGACATCTGGGTTTGTTGGTATTGAATGAAACTTTTATTTTGTGTTTTTGAGAAGGAAGAGTTGGCTGACTAGTTGTCTTTATATGGTTTAATTTCCTCTCATGTCCCCTTCTCTTTCATTTCACTGTTTGAAGACTCCTAAGGTAAATAATAGTGGAGCCAAAAGAGCTCTCCAGACAATTCACTGGACTGTTCTGAGCTGAACCATTTACCTGGAGCACAAACCTGGGCAGCTCACTTCAACTTTATGTCTTCATCTGTAAAACAGAGTTAATGATTCAGCTCAGAAAACTTTGAGTTATGTTCACCAAAATCATGATATAAATCTAATATACTGTCCTATTAGTATTTAGATCACCTTTTCTATGTAAGCTTCTCTGCAACAAATGGCATGTTGCTTCTCCAGTCTGCTTGATGTAAGTTTGGGTAATTATTGATATTACCAGTTACTGCCAGTTTGTACCAGTGTGTGACCAGAAACAGCCTATCACAGGGTTGTCATGGCTGTATTTGCTACATTTGATCCTTGGCTGTAGCAACTTTTTATGGACTTCAATAAAAGAAGGAGATAGAAAAAGGAGAATATTTGGATGTGGATCAGAAAACAGAAACTGGAATCAAGCATCTCAGCAGAAATCATCTGAGGGAGAGACATTTTACTCTCTGTGGCAGTAAAATGACATGCAAAGCAGACTGAAAGCAACATTCATACTTTTAGGAGCCCACTTTCCTCAGTGCATAAATTCAAGACATTGAGATTGTAACAGCTAAAGCATTTAGAGAGGTGATTGTGACAAGGACAGGAGAGAGGAGGGCTCCTGGATCATTCTGTCAGCAACACCAACTGAAGCTGTGTTCACTACTGGAGAGGAGACAGCAAACTGGGAAATAATTTCAGCTTAAGGTTCCCCAAAATACATTCCTGTCCGAGCAAGGGAACTGCCAAGTGGAGGCTGCAAACAGAGCTGGGGCTTTAGCTGACTCTGACACCCTGATTCTTCACAACCCTCAGCTGCACAAGGATCTTCAGCAAGATGCAAAGTTCCTGCACACTAGACAGGCTTTGGAAAACATCCTACTGCAAGTGAAACTGAGCTATAAAAATGTATCAGCCTGAATGAGTGAATGCCTGTTGGGACTTGCAAAGAGCCACTAAGCCCTGATCCCTGCAGGAGCTGCAGATGTTGCTGGGAGCCACTGCTAACAAGAGGCCAAGTCTGTAGCTGGAGCTGCTCAGCACCTCTGAGGATCTGGCCTTCAATTTGAGCAGCCCACAAACCCTAAAGCCCAATCCTAGGAGGCTCCTGAATAAGCTTTAGGAGGGGGAAAAATCTGAGGCAAGCTTTCAACCTTCTCAATTAGTTTTAGTAAGGATCTTCAAAGTTCTTTTCATGAGGGAAAGGGATGGAAAAGTAACTTGCTTAAAGGAAATCTGAAAATCTGAGTTCTGTTCCTGTCCCTTCCAAACATAGAAACAGTTTTCAGGAATGGCCAGGTCACAAAGGCGAGTTGAAAAACAAAAATATAATAAAGGCAGAAGACTTATTGTGAGAATCAATAAGTAAATGCAATCATGGCAAATGATTCTGTTACTCATTTTCACACTTCTGCAAAAAATATAAATGTTTTTCATTTAGCAAATAATCCCAAGATTTTAAAACATCAAATAAACTTTTTGGCACGTTCTTGCCAAGCACAGGAGATCCTACCACGTGGTCTAAGTAGAAAGTACTGCAGGGCATATAAAGCAAAGGCAAGTTTTAAGAAGCAATTGCTATGTGGCTTTTAGTTTCCTTTCTATCTTCTTTTTTTTTTTTGCTTGATATACTGGAGAGCCATAGCCATGAGATGCCAAATGTCTTACCATTAGTCTGCAGGGAAAAGTCTCTGTCTCCTTTCTCCAACAGGGCTTGAATCTCCAGTAAAAATATTATAACCTTCATTCAGTACATGCACTGCTCCAAACTTTGACAGATCATCAATTGGATTTCCCAAAATTCTGAAAACAGACTAAATATCCATGAGACTAGGAAAAAAAATCAAAGAAACAAGAATTTGAAACCCCCAGCATACTTGGGCTCTTTATATTCACACGATGACTTCTGAATGTTCAGGGATTAAGTCTTAAGGTATATTTTTGGGATCACACTTTCAAGCTTCCTACATAATCATAAGACCTAGAAAGTTTTGTTTTACCTTTTAAAAAAAATTCTTTTTGCATTTGCAGGAGCTGAGGGTTTAAATAAAGCATCAAATACCTCGAAGTTCATGATGAAATAGTAAGAACTGGCAAAGCTGCCTGTGATAACAAGCAAAACTCATTTCAGAAGCTAGTAGAGGAGAAGGAATAAAGTACAGTTCAAGACAGGAGAAGGTTTTGAAATGTTACCAGTTTGGAAAGGTTGCATGCTATCATTAGCTTGGCACTGATGTGAATGGCTATCTCAGCTTTTCATGCCCAGGTGTGAGTTTTTTGTGGGCTTCTCTGAGACTAAACCACTCACTAACTCTTTCAGTCCATTCCCACTATTTCAGATTGTATTTCTCTTTTGCATAATTTTTTTTTTAATTTTTCTGTCAGAATTTTACACTGAAAATAGGACACTCCTATTGCCTCCTTTCTTACCTTGAGTCTGGCATGGTGCAGAGCTACAGAGGGTTTCCAGCACAGCTCCTCCTCCGGCAGAGCACAGGTTCCCACCCCTGGCAGAGGGAATGCTGCCCTGCCTGCTCCATCTGCTGTGATCCACCCCTTCCCAAGCCATGGGACACCCCTGGGTGAGAGAACTCTCCTCAGAAGCCAGTCAGACACTGTGGTGTTTCCCAATGAGCTGGAAGGGAGGTTACTCTTTTTGTGACCCATCTTTTACCTGAGAAAGCAAAGAGCCCTCCTGCCCAACCCCGGCTTCCAACAGGAAGGGAGGAGGAAAAAAGGAAAAAGGAAAGAGGAAAAAGGAAAGGGGACAGAGTAAAAAGGAGAGAGGAAAGGAAAAAGATCTCTGTGTGGCTGGTATCTCACACTAGTGGCACTGTAAATTGGCTGCATTTGAAGCAGCCAGGCAGGCTTCAGAACAGGCAGAAATGGCAAGCTGGAAGGATCAGCCAGAGCAAGGCTTCCCAAATATTCTTGAACTGTCTGATTCATACCAACTCTCAAAATTTCTCAGATATTACCAGACACCCGGTTTCTCCCTGTGCCAAAAGTGCCATTATTTCTAAGGACCTCCACCTTCAACCACTTGCAAAGTGAAAGGATCTCACCTCTACTCCTCACTAAGACATTATTGAATCTGCTCTTAAAATCTCTTTGGCATGACACAACATAATTACCTTCTAGGAAGCTACTTCCAGTGCTTCACAGCAGGAAACTCTGGCGGGATCCTTCACAGGACACCATCTCTGTTTTCCCCAGCAGACATGAAGGAAAATGGAGGGCAGTTCCATTTTCTTCTCCTTCCTTGCTTTTGCTTCTCCATTCAGCTCCAAGCACTGTCTTGCAAGATATGGAGTGGTATTCTGGTGTATCTAGAACAGAAGGTTTCTCTCAAGCACTAGGACACAAACCCAAAGCATAGGAAATAGAAATAGTGATTTGAACTAACTGGAACACTTCATTTCACTGTCAGAAGGGAGGAATCTTGGGTTTAACTAATTATTTTATAATCTCTTTCAAATACAAGAAGGGTTACATAGTAAATGATGGATGTATTTTTCTTAAATAAATGCATGCATTTATTTATTTGGTACTTTCAATAGGTGTTTTAGATATAGGATTATATGATAACCCGCTCTAAGATTTTATAAATTTATGTAATATTTACCTAAATTAGATATCTAGAAATGCCATGGAAGTTGCTTTCTACTTTTAAAGGTCACAAGTTTTACAGTTTTAAACCCCTGGTACAAAGATAGAAAGCATATGGAACATGTTTTAATAGGACTTTTTTAAAATTTGAGATACTGAAGAATATAATCAGGCATTTAACATCATTTAATATCTCAGTTTCTTAAAGACAGATTACAGCTGTGTCATAGAAGTGAAAAATAGGAATGGACACAAATTTTAAGACAAGGTGAGGTCATTGATGACCTCAGTTCCACTACTGGATCAAGGTAGCTGCTAGAGCAAATATAGAAATTCTTCCACTGGTGCAAAACCCAGCCTACCTCAGTTCTGTCACAGTTCTATCCCTCTTTTTGGATTGCCAAAGACATACAGACACTGATCAAAGTACTGACCATATGTATCAAAAAATAATATGACAATCATTGTCATTAGAAAATGAAAGTCAGCATTGTTTAGGTAGCAAGAGCATGAATTGTAGGATTATGACAATCTGGGATAAACTATGGTGCAAATAATAAGGTATAAATTTAGAAAAAAATAATATAACTACTTGAATTCATATAATCCCAGGCTGCTCAAGAAATGCTGAGGGACTGCTACCTCCTAGTCTGTTTTCATTTACAAGTTCACTTTAGAAATGTTGAAGGATCTGTACATATCAGAAAATTGCTCACTCACTGAAACCAGCTATTTTAAAGGTTTTATTTAAGGGAGATAATGAATAAGACTAAATTGATGCCAGGCATGAAACAATTTTAACCAATATGTTCAAAGTCTATAATACAAAATATTGGAAAATTATATGTACTGTAATCTCAAGTAATGAGATGTTAAAATTCCTTGGAACCCAGAAACTCTTCTATTCATTCTGTTCTTCTTCTTTCAACCTCACTGTGGGAGGCTCCATCTCTGACATCTTTATATATGATGTTCTCATTTCAAAATGCCACTGAACCTTCAAATGAACACTTGCCTACGATCTTTGAATTCAAAAAACCTTAAATCAAGGTTTTTATATTTTAGTGCACTCAGCCATAATATGCAGTGAAAGAATTTTGGTATTTTGTCTAAGTCTTATTTCAGAAGAAAGGAAAAGACTCTCAAAATGAAAACAATAGTTCAGTAGAATGAAATACCAGCAGTACTGGGTAATTTCTAGACAGGATGTTTCAAACGTATATTGAAAAATGAGGGAAATGAAAAACCCTTTAGAAAGTTAAATCTGTAGCAAAATACAGTATTTTTATAAGATTTTCTCATATATTATCATGAAAGGATGAAAATAAAATGACGTAGGGCAAGCAGTGTGTGTACAGTACCTGGAGCCTGGCACTTACTCCCAGTGTGTGGGATTTGCATGAAGAGCTTTGAAGATCTCACTCCTGGTGGACAGTAGGACAAGGCAAGCAAGGACAGCCTGATGCTCTGTGGTGGACACAAAATTACCATGAACACACTTCTCTTGTATGCTTTAAACCAATGCTTTTTTGTCATTGGGCTGTCAAGGTTTTAAAAGTTTTAAATATTTTCTGAGGCCACTTGTTAGAGCAAACCACCTTCTATACTGCCCTTTGTTAATCACCTGCACACACACAATTCGATGGGACATAAACTAAATCACTAAATTATTTGGTGGAATTGTGCAGGTCTGCTACTGAAGTCTCAAGTCAACCTTGTGTTTCCTTTTTTGAGATTACCTCCCTGAGTAACCTGTTCCAGTGCCTCACCCCACTCACAGTAAAATAATTCTTCCTAATCTATGTTACATTTTCCCTCTTTCACTCTGTACCCATTACTCCTTGTCCTGTCACCACAGTTTCTGAGGAGGAGTCCCTCTCCAGCTTCCCTGTAGGCCCCTTCAGACACTGGAATGGGCTCTCAGGTCTCCACTCTCACTAAGCTTAAATAACCATCAGAGCCACTGAGAAATTAAAGCTTATTTACACAAAAATGTTAAAGCTTAACTAGTGGCAGAAACAACAAAAACACAGGTACCTCCCTCCTTCTGACTAATCTTAAGCTCTGTAACTGATATTAGAACCATATTAGGATTTTTTTTCACCCTACCTGAGTGGGACTGGCGTGAGAGCTGTGCAGCTATGGGGAGCAGAAGAATGCACATTTCATATGGATGCATTAAATTTGCACATTTCATATGGATTCATTAAACTTGCAGATGTGAGCAGTGCCCAGGCAGCTGAGGAAGAACACTCTGCTGCAGGTCCTGGTGGCACAAGCAGCGCTGCACACTCCCCACTCCATCCAGTGCAGGTGCTGCCCTGTGTGTGGCAGGATGCTCTGCTCCATTCCCCTCGGAATGCACTGCTCAGACCCTTCAGGATGCACTGCTCCATTCCCTTCAGGATGCTCTGCTCCCTTCCCTTCAGGATGCACTGCTCCATTCCCTTTAGGATGCACTGCTCCCTTCCCTTCAAGGATGCACTGCTCCGACCCTTCAGGATGCTCTGCTCCATTCCCTTCAGGATGCACTACTTCCCTTCCCTTCCCTTCCCTCTCCCTCTCTC
>NW_005054408.1:753779-758493 GCF_000277835.1 Geospiza fortis | reverse complement strand
CCTCCCCTTCCCTTCCCTTCCCTTCCCTTCCCTTCCCTTCCCTTCCCTTCCCTTCCCTTCCCTTCCCTTCCCTTCCCCTGGATGTTGCTGGCAATGTTCAGCAGCTCCCTTTGATGCACAGGCTGCTGGAACAGCTCCAGTGCTCCAGAGAAAAGTGAGCACCTGAAACAGCTCTGCTGATGAAAATAAAAAGAAGATGAACAAAAGAGCAGTGCAGTACTCAGTGCAGCCCTACCACAGACTTTAATTTTCAGTATTTAAGCCCAGCCTGTGGTTGGTGTTACACCATGACAGCTGAACAAGTCAGCATTTGAGGTCTGCTACACTAAGGACACGATAAGTCACCATCCTTAATTTGGAATTATTCAAATGCTCTGACCTCAGCAGATGTAATGAATGTTAATGCATTTGCATTCTGGTAATTCAGGGATAGATGCAATAGATGAAGAAAGAAATCAGAAAGGGGTGAAACAAGGCTCAATCTACAGCACCAATTTTTTTTCAGGTCCTAAATCACTTTTTCTATTTTCAAATTAGTCTGAGAGGAAAACCAAAAGTTAAAACAGTTACCAGTTTGTACAGTTACTCCTTTTCACCTAAAGAGGATATAACCACCATATTATTCCCATATATACACAGATGTAAAAAATCTTGGATTATTATGAATGTAAAAATACAGAAGAAAGGTATAGCTGTGGAAAACAAATAAAAGAATCTTTCATTATCAGCCAAAGCTTCTAAATAATATGCATTATTTTGATCAGAAAATGATAAAGCATTTTCAAATAAAAAAAAAAAACAACACAACCTTGTAGAAAAGTGCAAGCATCTACAAGTTAGATACAAGCCAACAGAATTTAAATATCTAGACCCGAAAGTAAAAACCGTACACAAGTGATCTCTCTTAAATAGATTTTAGTGCTTCTTGATTTAGATACTTGGCTAAAATCCTGCAAAAGTTACTATACTTATTAAATGACTTTAGGAGTTTTTGCACCTAGAAACATGTAAGTTCACACATATACAAGTTCTACAGCAACAAATGTACAGAAATTTTCCAACCCCAACATTTAATATACAGGTTAAGAGGGATATTTTTATGTGTTGCAGCAAAGGTTCAGTAAGTTCAGTGGTGCATATATTAAAACTGTATCTATCTTAAAGGCATTGTTGTTCTTGATCAGGTTTTACAGAAAGACATTAAAGACAGATTAAAGACTGCTAAGTGCATGAAACATTAAGAGACCCAATTAAATATCTAGCTACTTAAAATATCTAATCCAGCTGTGGGATACCATTGAGTACAAGCAAACACAGGGTGTGCTGGGAGGTGCAAGTATTGCTTTGTCATTTGTGGTGTTGACTGCGCAGCAATATACATGGCAATGATGAGGTTAAAAAATCTTCCCAGGAGTAAGAGAGGAAACCTTTTCTTCCCCAGAGGGATTGCCCCAGCTGCTGGATAAGCAGACAAGTTCCTCCAGGTGAGGATGCAGGTGGGTTGATTGAGGTAGTCCAGCCATGAAGAAGTCTGCTGGGATCAATTAGGACGACCCAGATACAAAAAGTGAGGAGATTCATTTGATCCTTTATTACTACTGGTTCCCCACTCTTGACTCCAAGCTGAGGGTCACAGAACTGAATTTTGAGGAGCACTGTAAGGTTGATCTGTTGTTACCAGTTTGTCAGTGGAGTACCTTGATAAATTAATTTCTCTGTAAGCAACAGAACCTCATTCCTTTTAGAGCTGCACAGGAAAAACATAAACCTCAATATCTTAATGTATTTTACTTTGCTCCCTACTCAACAACAGTTTTTATTTTAATTTTTGGTCCCAGATCTGACAATAGGCTAGCCAAATATTCATCACAGGATGCAGAGCTAGGATTGTTCTCTGTGAAGATATTGGCTTCTGGAACAGTCTCATCAAGGAAAAAGTCCTAGTGTGTTTCCTAAGTCATGGCATAATAGTAATTATTTTTAGAAAGACTCTCAAAAATTTAAAATACATAGCCTGTGTTAACAACAGAAAAATGACCATGCTGTGTTAAAAACATTATAAATAGGTCAGATTTTTGGTGCTGCTTGGACAGAAGCAAGCCTGGGACTGAATACCCCAGTGAAATGTGAAAAATGGGGATCACAAACCCAGGCTTGCTTCAATACAGCACTGAGTGTTTTGGCTTTGTGGTTCTGTTTCTCCTCTGAGTCTGAGCATCACTTGCTGCTGGAGCTGAGCCTGCCCCAGAGCTGCACCCGGGCTGGAGGCTGCAATGCACTGCAGCCTCCTGACCAGAGGGAGCTGCCATTTCAAACACTGCCTTCTTGTCCAGTATCAACCCCAAAATATTTGGAGAAGAGCAAGAAGAGGGAGGAGATCAGTGTTCCACCCAGCAGAACGCACTGTAGAATGTTTGCTCTAGTAGTACAACGTTCACATTTCTTACTTTCACTAAATCTCTTTGCACATTTTATTTGAATGAAAGACAGCCAGGGATTAAAATTACTATTGCCTGATTCTTCTATCCTCCATTATATAATCAGGTACAAGTAAAATCCCTGAGGCAGAACAAAGCTTTATTGACTGGAAGCAGACACAAACCTGTCCTATTATAATTAGGGAGAGTTTTGAATTGGTTTCAAGGGACTGTCAGAAATAGGCTTCAGAAAGGATGCATGAAATATCTTGTCTTTTGTAGATCCTCCAAAGCTATGTGCTCTTAGAGCACACAAGAACATGTTCCACTTCAGAAGAGCAGAAAACCATGAAACATATGAAGCTGCTTTGCCAAGGAGGAACCCCACTGTAGATAAAGATAAAGCATTTCTCAAAAAAGAAGGGGGTGTATGGGGAAACCCCCAAAAATTAAAAAAAAAAAAAAGTTCCTATAGAAAAAAAAAAAGGCAAAAAGAAGAGGCAAAGACCAGTTTTGAAAAAAAACCCAAAGCAACCAGTCAACATGGAAAAAAAAACCCCAAAGCCCAAAATAAAATTCCCTTTTTTTCTCTGAAAAATGAAATCTGTTCTAACAATATGCCTACCCATGGTTTCATGGCTGCCTCACAGCTCATAAATTAAGCAAGTTCTAACCTGAGCACACTTAATGCTGAAAGAGGCACAATGTTTGATTCTGTAGACTCTATTCATCCTATGATCTATGGAGGTGTTAAAATACCTTATGTTGGAGGAAAATTAACCAAAGAAGAATGGAACAAGACTCATGCCTTTGAGGTCCCTCTGGCATTACTTCTAACAGGACATGTGTAAACACTGCTGTTCTGGACAAATTTCAAATGGAAAGCAGAGGTAATAAAGAACACCAAAGTGCAGTAGTGTCAGTTAGAAAAATTATTGTTTCCATCCCCTTTTAAAGATTTTAGACCAGTACTGGTGCAAATGTTTTCCACCAAAAGCTTTGCCTCTAAACAGACCATGTGCACTGCTCTCCAGCCTCACCTATAAATATATGGGGATTTCAACAGGAGGGCTTTTTTGGAGAATCCAGGTCAGTGATGTATTTCAGCATGCTTGTTTTAGTTTATTTCCATTTGAACTGAGGCGCTTTTAAGTAGCAAATAGGACTGCATTACTGAATTCTTATTTCTCAGTGCTTAACATTCCTTTACAGACAAAGAGCACTTAATAACTGCCCAAGCAAAGCAGTGAATTGATAAGAAAGGACTATTGTAATCATCCCTTCCACAGTAGCCATTCCAGTGGCATATTTATATTGTAAGACATGGTGGGATACAGCCTCCTGTACACTCAGCTCTGCAAAGCAGGAGGGGAAGGTGCTCTGGAAAGCAGCAAGACAACACCGAACATGTGAAATGTCTCTGTGTGCCCGTCTGAGACAACACTGCTGCCATTGTACAACATGAAAAAATGATGTCCATTTCCATCAAAGAACAGCAAAATAGAGAGATTTTTATTGTGGTTAGCCTGAGTTCAAAGCTTGGGGTAACACACTTATGGATGAACAGAATAAACACTTACACTTAGGCTTACTGTATACAGCTTAACGAACACATATGAAGATCATATAAATAATTCACATTACTCAAGAGGTGGTGAGTTGAACAAGTCCCTTCTGGTTAAACTTATTTAAAGATAAGGTGAAGTTAAGTGAGTGATGGCACAGTTACAGAGGCCACAGTCCAAGGGGAATTTGGACAGTCTAAGTTACACTACCAGAGTGATTTGTGCAGAATTATGTCAACTTACAGATCTTTAGACCTTTTGGGAAAAGGAAACGTCTGATCTCTAAAAGAAGTGATACAAGATGAGTATTGTACAAAGGACAATGATGCTTTACTCAATAAACTATTTCTATGAAATAAAACTGGACATCAGCGAAGCACAAATGGCAACATTGCAGTACAGCTGGAGAGCAACTTCAGTGGCAACAAGGAAACTCTCTGATACTGAAGAGTTGAAACAAAAAAGCCACCCTAAAAAAAGACATAATCCTTTTTAGTCAAGTGCTGTCAAGTCTCTCTTCTGTAGCAACTTACAAATACGTAATGGATCTATCCTGTATCTGCCTAGTGTTATACTTTAAGCATTAAATTGAAGATGTAAATGTAGAAGGCATTTCTAGAATCATTACTCTATGACTGAAGCTAGCAAGTCATTATTTTTGGCTGACTATTAGACACAACCATCAAATTCATGAGTTAATCTATAATCAAGATTTTGGTTCTGATTTAGAAA
>NW_005054408.1:733779-748779 GCF_000277835.1 Geospiza fortis | reverse complement strand
CACAGCAGCATGCTACTCAGTATGCCAAAAAGTTCTTTCAAAACCCAAGGTTTGTGGAAACACAGAGAGAATAAAAAAGAAAGCAGGAGACAGACAGCTGGCTCAGTATGTAGCCTTGTTAGACAAAAAAAGAGGTTTGGGACACAAAGCAACCTTTCACCATGGCTTAGAGAGAGTGCTAAAGAGGCAATTCATACAACACATGGTTAATAACTAAGAAAATTTGACTATTTGGTGTTTGTGTACACAAGGGAAACTTTGGAAGTTGTTATGGATTGAGGTACTTTATTGTGGAGATCCTGTAGACCCTTCAGTGGGTCATCACAATTGATAAAATTAGCCTGCCTTTCCCCAAACTTTGAGTAGGAGTTCAGGAATCTGGCTTTCAACTGTGTCTTATTTCCTGATTCCTGGATATAAGCCCTATAGGACCAGAAGCGTCAGAAAATTCTCATCACTTCCCTCCTCTGCTGCTCCTTGTGTACACAAACTCAGGATTTGGAGCTAGCAGGGAACTGCATCTGCTCTTATTGTGTCTGTGAAAAGCCATCATAACATGGCTGCTGTAAGAGCAAAATCTTAGTGAAGAACATTTGATTGGTTTGAATTCTGTAAAACATAATCAGGAAGGACATTGGTACATCACTGAATGCCTCGAGGACAGCAGGGGCCCAAAGACTGCTAAGCAATGCACAGAAAGCACAATAAAGCCCATTAAGCTTCAGGTGAAGGAGTCAAACAAGGTCTCTAACAACTGCCTGACAACCGCATTGGGCTCTTGCAATCAGATCAAAACCTGAGTATGCCACCCTCTGGAACAGAGCCCTTAACTCAGGGGATGAGTCAAGGTCCTGGCTCAGCCAGGGAACAGGGATCAGCAGATGACTGAGGGGGGATGTAATATCTTCATGCTGTAAAAATATCATTTTTGGTGTAAAATAGCATCATTATGCCTGTAGGAAATTCACCTTGAATACATACTGCTTATAGTAGCACATGCTCTATTTTCCAGTATTAATGTCACGCCTGGGTGAGTAAAAAGGACTACAACATCTTCCAAAGCCTTAGCAAAGGTGAGAAACCAGACAAAACACATACAATTTTCATCTAGGCAGGTGACATGGGTGGCCTGTAAACTTGTCCTCCTAGATTAGTGCAAGGCCATGGCAGAAAAAAAAAAAGAAAGGAAAAAAAGGAGAATTTTGGAAAACCATATGAAAGAGTTGTAAAGCCATATGGAAAAGGAAGTCTATAAGGGAAAAATACATCAGCATCTTGAGACACTTTGTGTGTTAAGGAACTTGAGACAAATGATATTAAACAACTTAATGAAATTCATTCCCAAAATTTAAGTGGAACTAGCATTCCAACCCATTATCCATTATAACAGGTACAAGGACAGTGATTTGCAGTGATTTCTCAATAAGTGCCATGTCCATCACAGAAATACTCCTTGAGGACTTCATAAGGGTATTGATATTAACTTCCTTCAGCTGTGTTTCTTGCCCTAAGGGCAAATAACATAATTGCACAGCAACATACATTTGGGCTCAGCTTGCTCAGTTTGTACAGTTCTGCACTTTCCTATTGTTTCATTGTACAAGATGTCATTGCACCACTTTGATAACATGTCTGAGTATATCAAAGGCCAAGGGAATTCTGTTAGGTAAACACATCATTTATTACCATATACAGCAATGATTACCTGACATCAAAGCTCATCTAGGAGCCTGCTGTGTGACTGTGGAGGAGGGCTCCCTGCTAAAAAGCCCAATCGATTGACAACAGTGTGGAGCAGAGGCAGGGATGGCAAGGGGCTTCCATCAATACCTTCACCACAGCAAGGAAAGAGTCTGCCACTCAACAAGACTTCAGTTTGGGTCCTGTCCCCATCTCCAAAACTGCAACAGAGCCATGGCCATGGCTCTGTCCGGAGGGGTCATAACTCTGTTCTGCCTGGCTTATTAGGACCAAAAGTTCAGACTAAAGGATGAGCTGCCTGCAGTGAAGGCAAGAATGGAGCTCTCTGTCACAAAGTCCACCAGATCTATCCAGGCAGAGGATTACATGATTTATAGAAGATCAAAGAATCATGCAATGCTAAAGGGTTAGAATGGACCTTAAAGTTCATCTAGTCCCAACCCCCTACATCCCACGAGACCAGGCCTTATCTGGCCCAGCCTTGATCTACCAGGGCTGGGATATCCACATAAAACCTTTCTCACCATACAGGCAGCTGAATTGAAAACAGTGGCCCAAAGACCACACAGAATAACCAAAGTTACCATGGGAGCACCAAAAAAGACTACTCTGGAGATTTAAGGGGTGGTTAATAAAGAGCATCATTGTGCATTTGAAAAGTTAAGCTACATTTCCATGTAATCAGATTCAAGTTTGTTATCTTGACAGAGAGGAGATATGAAACACGAGTGATGTACACAGGCAACTGTATTGTACACAAAACTATATGCAAATACAAAAAGTTTCCCAGTGCATTGAAGTGGTACCTCAAGAAGGTACTAACCTGTACAGTTTGCCTGTAGGTAAAAATAGGCAAATTTATCATCTCACCTTTGGCTCCGCAGTAATTCTCTTCAGATCCAGGATTTCTCTCACGAGTCAGAAGAAGAAACTCTCCTTGCTGGCACAGTGAATTCTTCCATCCCTGTCTTTTGACTGTCCAACAATCAGGAGGAACAGCTCCTGTTTCACCAGACATTATGTTCTAAACTGAAAATATCGCTCCAAAAGGGCAGTTGAAGACAATGTCACTTAAAGTGAAATACATTTTAAAAAACCTTTGAAGACACAAAGAAAACATAACTTTCATTTCTCTGAAAAGAAAATACTGCAGACAAAAACTCCACCCAAATATTTAAAAAACAAACCAATTCTGAGTAATAAAATTCACTATAACCAAATTACCTATTATCACAATGATGTCAGGTTTTTGTAAGCAAAGGTACAGCTGAGCCAAAATGCATCCTGAAAAAACTCTCAGTGCAATGAGAACTTTGAATTTGGGGCCTAATAAGATGAAAATCCTACCCTGATAGGGTAAGAAATGAGGAAGGATCCAATACATAGGAAAAAAATGTTCAGACTGTGGTCAGGAATTTTTTGGATGGGTTTCAAAGAGGGGCAGTGGAAAAGAGTTAAGGGAGGGTAACAATAAAGGTAGCTCAGATGACAGGAATAAAGGAAATGGGTGAGAATTCTAGCAAAAACAGAAAGCAAAATATGGTATCTCCTGATACGAAGCACAGAAACAAGGTTTGATGAAAACTTTCTTAAAAAAAATTGAAAAAAAGAGCCAAATTTATAAAGCTTAAAGGATATGACAGGGAGAACTGCAGGATGGAGAAGCAGCATTATTTGGCCCTGCCTGTGAGCACAACAGGCAAGCCTTGACTAAGCAGGAAGAGTATATTGGGAGATCTGTTTATTTTCTTCTGTGGGCTTTTTGCACTGTGTGCTCTCAGCTTAATATGTGTATTGGCTACTAGTGCATTCTTTCTGTATTATTCTTAATTTCTGAAAGGGGTTGGTGTTGTTTTTTTGGGAACCTAAGCCACAGCTGTAAGACAACATGAAATCTATATAGAAAGCAATGGAAAGAATCTCCAAAAATTCACTACTCCATGGCCTTCCTCTTCAAGAGGAAGAAAACTCAGGCAAATAAATTCTGCTCAGCTCAGCTGTAATTTCTTTCAAACACATCCTTGATCACTTCCACCCTCCCATTTCTTTAGGCATTGTACAGACACTGTCTTCATAGAGAATAGTTGATCCCTTCCTTCATGCATTCAGCAATCCTCAGTAAGGTTACTAATGTATAAGGTCTATGGGTCAGCTCAATAATGACATATTGCTGCTCAAAATATAGAAAAATTACAGTTTTCATAAAAGTAGAAATTTCAGGTCTCCCAGAACAAGACGTCCCAGAAAGGATAAATTCTATGATTAGACTATGAGCTGGGATATAGACATTTGCACCAATATTTAAGGCCTAACATTAGTCACCACACACAATCTGGGCAAGACTCTGGCAGAAATGTAAATATGGCAATCTGTAACCTTTCCCTTTTTTTTTGCCATAGTAAGCTCATTCCTCTTTAGAAAAAGGCAGGAATTGCAATAGCTTTTGAGACAGTATCTTTAAAGTATTAACATTTTTCTTTATAATGGACTGAGTGTTCTAAAAAGAAGGCAAGGAAAATAAAGTAGAAGCAAAAAAAGTGTTGAGACAAAAGGGAGGAGAATACATATTTCTTAGATATATATATATATCTATAGTAAGGTAATTTATGACACATGCATGCATGCAGAGATTGTAGAAGCCACCAGTATTCAATCAGAATTGTGGCCTCTCAGTAAAAAAAAGAAAAAGCAAACTCCAAACAACAACAAAGTTGGTTAGGAGGGTTCTGGAAGTCAATGCACTCATCTAGCAGCAGAAAGAGAGAAAAGAATCCTTAGCAAGGTACTAAAAATTTGTAGAGGATTGGGGCAGAGAGAAATTTTGCAATGTAGTTACTTGGTATGTAAAATTCTCACAAAACTTGTAGAAATGGATGCCTTGATATTTTTTTCCAGTAGATGCCAGTTTACTAAACCAACAACTGGCTTAGCTCAAGTCACTCATATCAATGTGCCATAACAGGGACAGTGAGATATCCAGTATAATTAAATATCTCATGTAAATTACACCATGAGGAAGAAAAGAGAGGATAAGATGCACTCTGAATGATCCACCAAGAAAATCCAGAAGCTGATTAGTATTTTCATAATGTGGGGGAGAGCACTCATTGTTGTAACTAAACATGAGATGTGCTGTTAGAGAGAATAAACTGAATTTATGGAATTGAACAACATAAGAAGAAATATTCTTCTAGAATTAGGAAGTAATATTTTCATTCTTGATTAAAATAATGTGCTAACTAGCATCCATTGCTGCTGCTTATATATGAAGTTTATGATGACTATTCCCATACTGCAGGTTATGGAAACTTAAGTTCACCTCAATATTTCTGGACAATCAGTAGGCAGAGAAGAGCTATAAATGCATATTCTTTGCAAGGACAGAAATAGCCAAACAGATGAAACTGTGCTGGCACAGAAGAAGCACAGTATTATTATGTTTTAAATATGCTAATATGCATGTATAGTGTTACACTCAGCTGTAAAGGAATTTATTAGCCTTGGTTTCTTAATGACTATAATCTACATTCAGAGTGAGTCAGGCTGAATCCATCCCATAGAAGTGTTTGTGAACTTCTGTTAACATCTCAGCTGCACAGATCACAGCATGTGGCCCCGCATGTTTATCTCCTGAGTGACCCATCAATTGATGCACCAGCTTCCTGGAGCACATCTACATTTCCAGGGAAGCTGTCCTAGTGCTGCAGGATGGGATGCTGGAGCACCAGGAGTGCTGCTGGCCCTGTAAAAAAGAGTGATAATGGTAAATGCTGCAGAATGTTCAAGATGGACTAAACCAAATAAAGAGCAATCTAACTACCTGAATGTATTCTTTCCAGCAATCTCCCACCACTGTAAGACAGAAAGTGTTCTGTGTCCTCTTTGGCAAATAAGCTTGTGTGAGCTGAAAAATTAACATTGTATAAAACAATGGAGAAAACAGAAAAGCCATTGGGCCCAAATCACAGCAGCCAGCAGGAGTTTCCCTCAGATAGCAACACACTTGGATCATGCCTTATAAAAGTGAATTTTTATTAAACTAATTATCTCAAGACCTTGAAAAGATGTAGAGCAGTCTTTGCTATTTCGTTTTCATTTTACTGGAAGTAGTAAATGAGAAACATTTCCCGCACAGTTTATTGAATGTGTTTGTGCTTAGAGCTCAAAAAGGATTTGCTGCAAGGTAACCAGGGCCTTTTGTAAGATGTTATCGACCTTTTGGGAGCAAAAGTTAAGAGGAAGAAAAGAATCAGAGAAAGAGAGACAGAGGGACAGCAACTGCCCAGCTCTGTCATTAGCATAGATGGTGGCCAAGGAAAGCATCCCATGCAATTAACAATACACAGCTGTGGTCACACCAAGTCTCTCTTCTGTGCAGGAGCAGAAGTTTATACAGCTGCTACCAGCTACTCTGGAGTCACAAATGCAAACACATGATTGCATTATGTTTACAAATTTCCTGCAGAACCTCCTGCAATTGTATGGATTATAGTACAGTCACTCAGAGCCTGATGACAAATTACTGTAGATTAATCTCTTCTTTAAAAATTTGTGGAGCTTTTAAGAAAGTGTACATAAAACAAGCTGCTGGTTGCTTTTCACTGTTAATAATGATTCCTTTTAAAATCCAAAGTTTAGAAGTGTTACAGGGCATGCTACTGGGCTTTCATTCATTAGACTAATAAAACTCCATAAAGTTGACTGCTGCTGCCAGAGGGTATTGCTCCTTTCTGACAGGTACAGTGACAGGCACAAATTTTCTATCTCTGAATAGTATTATAGACACTATCAACTGAGACAAAGAGAGCAAAATGTATGACAATCATTCAGCCTCACAGCAAAGAGATTTGTAGCTCTCTGCTAAGTATGCTTCCCAACAAACAGACTATGTTGTCCTAGGGCTACATGGAGGAGTTATATTTTCTTTGAAAATTCAAGGGCATTTGGTTTGTTTTCACTCCACTTGAATGATTGTTTTGTTTGTCAGTTACAGCTAAACAGGTGTGGGGTCCAGGCTTTTTATTTTTGCCAGCAAAATAACTATCAACTGACCATTTGTTCTAGAACACTAACAATATAATTTGCAGTAAATAAACATTTTTCTCAGGTCTGTTTTCAAAAATCCAATAAATAATATGCAGAAATGAATGCAACTCCCTCTCCCTCACTCAGTACTGGCATTTCTAAAATGCTTTTCCCAGTGATAAAACAGAAAAACCTTGGGACTGGTCCAGAGAGGACAGGCAAATGCCCTTTTTCCTCTGAAGTTTAATCTGTGGCTTCTGAGCCAGAACACCCCTTTAGATGTCCCAATAAAGAAAAACAAAAGAACACATTTTGTTAAAGATGTGCATTGTTAGGGGTAGATGATGGCTGTAGGACTGTGCAAGGATGTTTCCCAGGCCTTGGACCATTCCTTGCATTACTCCTCAGATTATTTTCCCTCTTGATGACCCCATGCCAGCTAATCTGGGGTCTTCTAGCTGGTGACTGAAAACACCACAGTGGCTTCTGAAAGAGGATGAAGTTCTTGACCCCTGGCTGGGTCCAGTAATGAATAAAAGGATGGTGGGTTGAGGCCAGTCCCCCCTTGCTGTGTCCCCCTGAGGACGCAGCTCTCTCTAAGGGCAGGACCTTTTCATACTGCCTTCTTTTAGAGCCATGTCAGCTGAAATCCAGTAGTCCAGCAAAGAGAGAAGATGCATGGGCTGCTTGCAGGAGATCACCCAATCTGGGTGGATACCTGCTCTGTCTGACAAAGGAGTAGAACATTTTAAATTGCTGTTTTTATTTAAAGAGATTACTATCAGCAGTGTGTTCATGAGAACTCCCTTACTGAGCCAGATCCAATGTTATTCTCTCTTGGTATCTGCTTTCCAGTATTCAGTATTTCCAGTATTCAGACGGCCTAAAAATGTTTAAGAGCTGGACAAATGTATATGACATTTTCTTATTAATTCTTCAAACCTCCAACTATATTCAGCTTAGAGGACTTTGTAAGGCAGTTGTGGTGATGTTATTTGTAACCCCCAATAGATTTTTCCTCTTTGTCTTTCAAGCCTTGCTTTAAGCCCACACAAACTTTTAGCACCCATGGCATCCTCTCACAAAGAATTCCACAGTTTAACTAAATATTGGTGCTACTACACTGTTCTGCTACTCATTTACCTGCCTCTAGCCTTGTTTGATGCCTCCAGCTCTTCTGTAGAAAAGATGGAGGTTAATTTCTCCCAGGCATTTCTTTCCAACTCTTACTTTATTCTTGAGATTTGAGTAATGGAAATTCATACAGTATTCAATATCTTTATGCTGCAGCGAGACTCAAATGACAAAAACTATCACAATTAGAGGGCGGAAATCCATAGAGCTGGAAATTCATCATTTCCTCTGTGAGCAGACTTCAATCCTCTCTGATTAAATCTAAATTACAACCTCATGTTTGGGGGCCAGAACCTCCACCCAACTCCAAGAAAGAAAGAAAGGAATTCTTCAGCCCACTGTTGTACTCAGATGCACCCTTTTGACTTTCAACACTGACTGCTAGGGTCACTTCTAGATTATCCTGTTGGTGCAGAGGCTAATTCTAAGTTCACTTATAATTCACTTCCCCTAAAATTATCCTCCAGCCTTCCAAAAACTCCCATTCTTTG
This sequence comes from Geospiza fortis, assembly GCF_000277835.1. Taxonomy (NCBI): domain Eukaryota; kingdom Metazoa; phylum Chordata; class Aves; order Passeriformes; family Thraupidae; genus Geospiza; species Geospiza fortis. The sequence continues at coordinate 740,428 of NW_005054408.1, read as the reverse complement.
ATTCAATTCACTGCTATTGGCACTAGAGCTTGGTTCATCAGTAACTATATTGTGGTTTACTGCCAGCAACTCCATTTACTATCCATGCATAATCAAAAATTTTCTCAGTTTTTTCCCTGTTTTCATTGTATTTAGCTTTCAGTCTTATCATGTAATTTGAAATTCCAAGCTGGGAATTGGAATTCTACTTGGCAATGGCTGCTGTTACTAACATTTAGGGATTTCCCAAGTCTACTACACTCAAAAAGGGACCACAAAATCGAATCACCAATGTTAAGAGAGGATATAAACTCCATGCTCTTGTTACTAAATTTCCAACGTTTTTCAACAAAACACTGAGCTAATTGTGAAAACATTGAGTGGTGCAATTAACTAAATAAATACAAGAGTGGAATGACAATGGATTCTTTACGAAATTAAAGAAAGCATAAAACTATAGTGCATTTAAAAGTTTAACTATTAAAAAACATTTTCTAATAGCCATCACCAAGATATACCACTAAACAACATTGCCACACTTAACCTCATTGAAACCATTAAAAAGCTGAATAATTTGTAAAAATGCAAGCAAAGAGTTTCTTTTCTATGTGACATTAACTTAAAAGATGCTAGACATCAGGAGTAACAGAAAATATTAAAATCCCCTGAGAGAAGTGCAAGAAGAAAGCTGCCAAACCCTATCCCACCACGCACACCAGCGCAATGGGTGAGTTCCTCACACCAAAGGAGCTCCTGGGAATGTCAGGAAAGCACATCTCTCCTGCATGTGCAGACACAGGTGCCTTCCTTCTGCCTTTCTGGGTGCTCAGGGACACATCCTTCCTTCCTTCCCATCACCTGTTCTTCAGACACAATGAGTTTTACACTGCAGGTTGCTCACACCAGACAATCTGGATTAAACATTCAGTGCTGGGAGATAGGGTTTCACTGAACTTTAATGCATTTCCTGAGAAGCAGGTGTCCATATTATGAAAAGGAGCTTCAGGTGGTTATAGAAAGGAATGATCACTTAAGGAAAATTACATTTCTGTGCAACCATTCTGATAGTCAAAACATCCCAGAAACATTTTAATGGAAACCTCCCTAATCTTTACTGAGCACTTCTGTAATATGACCAGAGAACATTTAAATGGCAATCTCTTCAGTATTTGCTCTTCTGCTGAAGGTAAGTTCCTAAGCACTAGCATTCCCTAAAAATACCTCAGTGACTCAGAAAAAAAAAAATCAAAATGAACAAGAGGTACCATATTGAACACAGTTATGGGGATTTTATGGCCTGGCTGATCCATCTCTTGAGATGGAATGGTCCATGAGGTGGGATACCAGCTCCCCAGTCTGGCCCCATTTGAACTCTGGCAGTGTGAGGCAGCAGAGACTGTCACTGTTCATGCACCACCAACCCCCTGCTATTTTTGTTACTTCCTCAGACCCAAGGATTCACAAACCTGTATGGACATTATGTCCAGATTCTATTCGTTTTACTCAAAAAAATCCTTTCTAATAAACAATGTACACCAGCAGCCTCGCAAAAAGCACATCAGGCTCCTTTGCAGATCACCAATCAATGAGCTTGTGTGGAGGAGAGAACTGTGTCATGTTTGTGAATAAAGCAATTTCTTTCTTTTCTTTAGTGTCTGTGTTGGAAGAAATCACTGTGCTGATACAGTAGTAGAATTTCAATTTTAAATAAGGTGAATATTAACCCCAGCCATAAGTAAGGAATGCATCTGATAAAACAATTATTTTTCCTTATGAATCACATGTAAAATACTCATTCTGAGTCACAAGGGATTGTGCACTGCCCACATTCATATTTGTGAATCATGTTCTCATCTTCTAGTTTCAGTCAATGCTTTGTGATCTACCTCCCTCTCTAAGTGCCAAACTAATGAAAACCACTAAGGGAATTATTATGCTTTTTTTCCCTTTTTTAAAGCAAGATTTCTATTTTCAGCTGGTATTATTTTTCTTGGGAAAAACTGTAGTCATTTAGCCCACCAAGTTTGTGTTCTGGATGGACAGAAGCCTTGTATGTGCTCATATCTCTTCTAGTGCCTTCCAGCCCAGCCATCTGCTCTCACTACTCTTGGAGCCTTTGTGTAAAGTTGTCACAAAAGCCAGCACATCCCTGTGTGCTGTCCTTTGATGAAGTGGGTGATGGCTTCTGATTAAACTGCCTTGTTGAGCACCCTGCCACTACTGCTGTGCCTGATGAATGCATTTCAGCTATGCAGGAAATACAGAATATATATATATATATATATATATGTATCATTGCATCCTTTCAGGGTTGGAACTGCAGTGAAATTATTTGCATTGTTTTTTCAGAAACTACACGATAGAAATTTTACTTCTCAGCATGCTACTGTCCATCACTACATATATGGCAACAAAGAAAAGGACTCGGGAGCTGAAGGGATGAATTACATAGGAACAAAAAAAAATTACTCAAAAATGGTGACTCAGGTTCAATTTATGCCAAGATTTTTGGATCATGATCTAATTTTTTTTTTTTTGAGATTTAGTCACCAGTTTTAGGCTTTATAGCATTGGTCGTGGTACCTTCTCACTGCCTTCTCCACAGTGCCTGTTCCATATGCTCAGCCAAATTGGTTTTTCCACCAATCTTCTATACTATTGTTCATATTTTTAAAATATAGTGTTCACTCAGTTCACCTTGATCTAAATAGTTTTCTCACCTATATTTAACCTACTTGCCAAAGATTTCTCCTCTCTCCCTTCAAGAAACAAGGTTTTTCTAGTGTTCTTTTTTATTAAAAAACAGGTATTTGTGCCATTTGGAAATTTAGGTGATAAGACAAAGCCCTAGAAAATAAACCAGGATAGATGGCTCCTATTTTCTCTTTTCATTTCTCTTGATTTCCCATCTTTATTTTTGAGGACATCTAAGAGAAAACACAGCAGGAGATTTTCTTATAACAGATTTTCTGCTCTGAAAATGATGGTGTCCCTGATATACTAAAATGAATTCGAGTATTTTGTCCCTCTCCATGATATTTTAGAAGTACCAGAGACAGAGAGAAAAAGAAAAAGGGACTGGAATAGTTCAACTCTATATATGTTCAGATCCTTGTCTTTCTCTAACCCTACCCCAATACTGCATTTCTCTTTGCTTACTAGGAGAAAAACTCAGCCAAAAAAAGCACTGGGGCATGTTGCCTTACTACAGTAGGCCAGAATTTTAATTTTTTTTTTTTAAATAACATATCAACAGGAATAATTGATGAGGACAGAAGTCAATGACATTGCAGGCTTTTTACCTGAGAAGGAATACAAAAGCTATTAATATTCCTGTATTTCATAGTAAAACACAGAACAATTAGATAACTTTTAGCAGTTCAGATGGTCTAGTTTGTTGTCAAATTTTAGGAAGACCTTTTTCTGATTCCTTCTATACCTTCCTCCATATAATAGTCGAAAGGGCACTGGATAGCTGCTCAAGCATGTACAGGGAAAGGGATTGGTTACCTCAGTAACATTTTGCACGGCACTTGCTCCAGATCATGTTTCCAAACATGATTTCCATTTGGCAGATCACTTATGTATTTTGCTTACCTGTATCTGCTTATAAAAGGAATTTAAAGCTACCTGCAAGGCTTTCTCTAAGGCTTTAGGCTCATGTCTTCATACCAAGTTACACTGGTTTAACTAAAGGTCAGATCTGAAACCAATTCAAGTAGGAAATGGGTGATGTACTTATTTCACTTCAACAAGGACTATTTGGGCTCAGATCAAGTTAATTAGGAACAGGTTTACATTAAGGTAAAAAAAACCTGATTTTAAAAGTCAACAATGATGTCTCTGGTGATTTGTCTAAGTGTAACAAAAATCTGTGCAAATCCATGTGCAATCTATAAATAAAAACTCAAATACTCTGGTAGAATCCTTCCCACCACAGCCTATGTATGCATAAGCATGGCTTTTTAAGATGCTGAACCATGCCTCTACCACAAAAAAAGATGATTTGCCCAATATACCTTGCTGATGACTGTTGCCTACAGTCTGCCAGTATTGCATCATTTTTATCTCATTGTGCAGTGCTCCAGGACTGTTAATGATGCCGTACCAGGTTGCTGTCTGGAATTACAGTATCTCATATATTGACTTATTAGCCAACAGATCTTAAATAATTATTCTGAACTCCAGACCATGTAGCACATTAAACTGATGAAGACATGAAATAATATGCATTTGAGGTGTCTTGAAGGGGTGCTCAGCAGTAACATGCATCTTTTGGACGGGGAGGGAGTCAAAATGAAGTCCAATTTACATGTTGCAAAAAGGGATTGAATGTGTAATGAGATCTGATATCTCCATTGGTATAGGATAGTCATGGCTTTTAATAGATTATCCTAGTGTCCATATAGATATTTACAAAGACGTTGATTTCCCACATTTTTGTCCCAGTGCTCCATCCCAGTCCCTAATGTTGATGGGCAGAACGAGAAGCCAGCCCTCATCAAAGCAGCTGATGTATAAATCATGGCAAAAACACTCCTCCAGTGACTTGGGGGCCCTGGCCCTGCTGCAGAGCCTGACACAAACACATCTGACATCCCACTGCTCTTCAGATGGAATTGCTATAGCCACTTGCAATCTTGTGATACTCACTACTTCTCCCAAGAAATATTAGAGGCTGGCTCATTTCTGGCCATAAAGCTCAGTGTCTTGAAAACCTCAGCTCCAAAGTCTTGGAAATTAGGAGGGGGAAGGGCAAGGAAGAGAAAAGAAAGCTACCTGAGCATTCTGATGTAGAAAAATCACTCAATTTGCAATCTAATGCCCCATTTTTAAAACAACTCCACATTAAACATGGATATTAGCAGCATGTCATTAGGATCATATTTCTAAAATTTTGCAAGACTTGCATTCCTCTGATTTTGCCATTTTTAACCAACATAATCATGAGTTAGGCTAATTTTTTTCCTATCCATATTGACCATGAGGCTGCATGGGAAATCAAGAGTAATTTCACACAATAGAGGTTTTTGTTTTGAGAACTTCATGCATAAGACAACAAGATTTTTTTTTCTAAAGGTTCTCATTCTGCTCTAGGAAAAAAACCTACAAAGAGTAGAAAAATAAAATATGCCATAAAATACACAACAACAAAAAATTAAGAACATCATCTTTTCTGTGATGTTGAGTTTTCTTTTTATTTGCCACTCTGCCTGGCAGCAAATGCTGTAGGGATAGGGAAAAAATGCACACTGACAAAACAACAGAAACTATATAACTATATATAGTTTACTGTTTAATCAGCTTCAAAGAAAAAAAAAAGAGCAAAGGCAGATACTTCTTTTTAGAAGCAGCTGATTTCACTAAAAATGGAGAAAAAATTATCATTAGAAGTACAATGATCATTAGAAGATAATGAATGTGTTCTTCTGCTGCATTCATAGAAAGACCCTAAGTACCTTTTCATTCCACATTCTATATTGCAGCTCCTCTTCAGACTTAGCTGAGAATATCCCCAAGTCTAATGGGTTAAATGCTTATTATACCACTGTCTTATTTGTAACATAAGGCACCTACTACAAGCCTACTCTTCATGCAAAATTGCCAATTTATAGCAATATTCCTTGTTTAGAAAACAAGGCTATCCAAACACTATAATTACAATATGCACCAGCAGGCATAACCCTGCATTAATGCACAGACTCCAGATACATTCGTCAAATAGAGTTTTTTTTCTCTTTGCCTTCTTCTCAGGGTACTTTTAAGTTCAGGGACAGAGAACATGTCTTCATTAGAAACATTAACATTCACAGGCTGTAGTAAATTTTGACAGTGAAAAGGTCTCTGTAACCTTTAGTTGTGCAGAAATTTACTTCCCAAGAAAATTACAGCTGGCACTGTCTTAATTAATGCTAGCTTTCTTTTCTGAAAATTGTGGGCTTGTCAGTAAAAAAGGCAGAAAAACCTGAGTTTAAAAGACTGGACACAAAAGACGCCTAGAAATAAAGCCCTGCAAAATTTCATAATATTGCTCTGTTTTTGTTCTACAGTAAGGAGATGAAAAGATCTAATTTGATTTTGCCAAATGGAGCAACATATATGTAATATAGAAATGATTTGCATTTTCTCTTTTGTCTTTGAGTTTTATCATGTAAAGAGAGCTTTTTAAGCCGTTCTGTTTTAAAAGCAATAGGTCAAATAAAATCTATATCTGCAGGGGGAGGGGAATAAGGTATGACTTCATTATTTTTTTTAGCATTGCTTTAAATGCTCCTAGTAAATCATAGCCAACGGTAAGAATTGCAGCAGTGTTGTTCATATGATTTTTAATCGCATGACATCTTTTTTTCTCATTTCTAGACTTATTTTAGTATTAGTGCACAAATTTTGTCCTTAAGAGTCACCTTCTACATGTCTCAGAGTTCTGTTTTGATGGTGTAGATACTTTTTCTTTGATATATGTAAAGATCATTTATATGCTGACTGAATTTTGATCATCATGCAGGGTTTTTTAATTGCTTGACATGGAGTTAAATACATACCCTACCTCTGAACAGCATTTTCTTACACACAGGTTGCATTATTGCTAAAAGCAAATAGAATATTTTCCTTCCCTTCTTCCTTAAACACAGAATGAGCAATAACATGCTTCTACATTATTTGTCACCAG
>NW_005054408.1:716967-733753 GCF_000277835.1 Geospiza fortis | reverse complement strand
ACTCTTTCAGAAGAATTTTACAACATTTTGTGTTTGGAATTACTGTGCAGTTCCCAGCTCCATCACTGGAAGCAATAAAGCTCCAGTTCCACATAAGATTCTTGCAAACCAGGACATGACACCACTTTGGCACTACGTGAAGCACCAATACTGCGTGTCAGCTGTTCAAAACATTTTATGCAAGTTCCTACAAGCACTTTAAATTAAGGTGCCCTGTATAAATGGTTTATTCATGTTTATGAAATGATTAGTTGGTGCCACTACATCCTTTAATAACTTATTGTAAGGCATGTTATAAAATGCATCATCAATAAATGCTTAAAATGCTGCCACAGCAAGGTGATAAGCTGTTACAACAATATTTTAAGATGTAAGTATTGTTCAAATAGTTTGTCTGCTGTTTCAATGCATACTCCCAAGTTTTTTTTTTACAAGCACGTTATTGAATGCTGTATAAATAATAAAATATTTATACAGATCACCTTAATTTAAAGTGTTACTCTGTTTCCATAACTTCAATGGAGACACCACATAGCCTGAACATGCTCAAAGGTACAGAAAGGCATCAGAAGTGAAACTTCCCTATCTTAGATGCAAATCTCTATATTATCACCCTGAGACAGAGAAAAAACACAGCATTCCCCAGACACAGGATTTGTATTTTCAAGGCTTGGACCATTAACCATTTAAAGAATTGTCATGAATAATTGGAAAGAAACCAAAAGCAGGCACCTAAAGTCTGATGTCCTGAAAAAAGGTCACACCCAAAATGTTTTGGCTGTTTATAGCACTTGGCAATGTCATAATAAATAATAAATATTTATTATTTAAATTGCTATAAACAGCCAAAACATTTTGGGTGTGACATTGAAATAATAAAATCACGGTGTGGCTTATGCAGCCCATATGGGCAAATGTAGGATAAAGGCCTCTCTGTGCCACTTTCCATACTAGAAAACAAACAGAATAACATTATGGATAAATGTAATAAAAGCATTATGGTCATAAAGCAGACACTGCTTGGGACATGAGCTTATGCATTTATCTGCTGCTTAGCTTAGCCACAATGAGCAGGAAGATTTAAATGATGCTCCAAAAAGGAGTGTAACCTCTTTTGAGGAGGGAAGAGAAAGCCAAATTTCTTGCTTAAAAACAGTGCACTAACTGCAAGAGCATAATGAGGGGGTCTAAGGACGTACATAAGAGATTAGTCAAATTCTCAAATGCTCATTCTCAAATTCACTGAACTACTTACAGAAAGGAGGAGACTGAAGAAAAGCACTTCTCAATATTGGCTCAAACACTGGGATTTCCATTCCTTTCTGTGAGATTCCCTGCGACCTTGGATCACTCCTTTATGGACAGCCTTTGTTGCAGCTTGAGGAAAGGCAGCCACACAGATACCCAACAGGGCTAAGGAGACATGGCCAAAGGAAAGGTCTGCCCTTGAGGGAAGAGAGGCAAAGGAGAAGTCTGTCCTTGAAGGAAGAGAGGCAAAGGAGCAGTCTGTCCCTGACGGAAGAGAAGGATTGAGAAGTCTGCCCTTTCCACTGCGCCAACTGCCCCCTGAGAATGCTCCAGCCCAATCTTGCCTCCTACAGCCATAAACACAAGGTGTAGAGCCCTGCCCCTCCCAGATTTTGGGCTCTGTGGATGACTTCAAGGACAGGTTTAGCTCCTAAAGGAGTCAAAATAAAAGGCTCAGTATTGATGTCCTCTCTTCCTTTCCACAATAGTTGTTTCTCTCTGGACATGACTGATCATAAACTTAATAAACCGCAGAATATTCATCTTTTAACACATTGGAGTACATAAGGGAACTCTTAGTAATTAGCATTCCTGAACTTGTATTCTGCAAATTTATTTCCTCAAATATTTTTTTTTAACATGATTTATTAAAAAATAAAGCCAAACACTTGGTTCTTAGATCCTGACCCTCTAACCACTCACATATGTGGTGTGCATGCAAAAACCCATCTCTTGCATGGGTTTGTTGAGAATTTGTAGTCTCAAATTTTGGTTTATATTATATAAATGTTTCTAGGTTTTTCAGCGCTCTCAATATGATTTTTCAGTTTCTTTCTTGTCAATTTCCAAGTACCACAAAGACATCTCTTCTATATTTTTTCATTTTATAAGTTATAACAAAAAAATTTTCAGATAGTTCCCAAAATTCTTCTGCAATTAGATCTTATTCAATTTCTAATAAATGCATAAAATTGCTCACATAGACATTTATATGTGAATATTTGTACAGAGATTTATAAATTTACTCATAAGTTAGTTTAAGCTTTGTTACTTTGCAAATTTTGTTGTCGTCTTTGAAAATTTAGTGACCTATCAAGTTACTCCCGGACTATTTCTGCCTCACACAGGTTTGATTTTCCTCCACACATTTCTACAGCCTGGCAGCGTGGACCCCTCTGCTCCACTCCCTGTGGGCAGGGCATGGGCAGCAGGTTTGGGTTTGCTTGGCAGGCAGGATCCTGACATGGGGAACACCCTCTGATCTGTGTCCTGTAAAATGAGAAAACCAATCCCCATCTTTGGCTCACATTTATGCCACTTTCTGAGGCAGGTCAGATACTTACTTTCCCTAAAGTAAAAAGAAATTACTTATTGGCTTGTACTGTTCTTCTGTTAGAAGCTTAAGACTGAGATATGACATAGTAAAGTGGTTTTGTTACCAGCACCCTCGGGCAGTTTGGAAGATGTTTCTAGCCATTTTCTAGCATTTTCTAGCCATTCTCATGCAAAGTTAGCAGGTTTTTAAATTTTTCCAGTGGCCTCCAGGTGATTTCATTAATCTGAATGCCTGTCAAATGTCTTCCTCACCCTCTGACTTAATTTAAAAATAATACCAAAATAGATATAGGATGTTTACTTATTCCTTTGTTTATAAAGCATGGAATCTTAGTGCATTACATATTCATCTGTTGTTATATATTTACTTGAAAAAAACCATGAGTGGACTTTCAGACACAGCCATCTACCAACATTCATCACTAATACTTCATTTTATTCTTTTGTGTGCGAGAGACTTGAAAATACTTATCTCTGCCTTTCAAGGAAATCATAAATTTCTGGAGTGTATGCACACTCCACAACATCTTCTTGTTAAGCAGAGAGGGCCCTCAGGGCACAACAGCATGGTGTGGTATTTTTGCCTTTTGTTAACATGTGACACTTGTATTTGCCCCAAGACAATGTACAAATATGCTTTAGAGGTTTTCCTAATGATAATCATGATGTTTCATCTTGCCCTTCTAATACTAAATTTAGTCTCCTGGCCTCCCCTCCATGCACAGCCCTCTCTCCCCCCTCACTCTTGGTGAGTCTGACATTCAATTTGGAGACTAATGTCAGCAAGAAATCCATATGTACTCCTCATAGTAGTAGGCATATCCCTTCAAATTTATTTTTAGGTTTCAATGGAATGAAGTGATATTTCCTTCCCTCAGTCATTACCTTCATAGCATTTTCTACCTTTCAAATGTTTACAAAGGAGAAATGTATGCTTCATCTTACTGAAAATATTTTTGTCTTCAAATTGAATGTACACTGGTATATACAATGACATTTTTAAGATTTGTTTTACAGCTTTACAAAGGGGAATTTTTTGCAACAGAAGAGTAAAAATAAGTTTACATTTGGAGCACGGCAAAGCTCAAACCACAGATACTCTGAGGGTATTTAGAAATTCCAGAGCAATCTGTTCTTGGCCTGTTTCTAAATAAATATTCAATTCCTTCAAAACCAGTTTACCATTTTGGTGTTTGAGACTAAGATAACCTAACCCATAACCCAACTAAAAATAATTCCACTTTGAGAGACTCGTTCAGCACATTTCTTTTAACATTTCTGAGCTAATACCAGTCCAAGATGGAAACAAGTCACGCTCAGCCTATGTGGCCCTCATTTTGGTGCCTTCAGTCCAACATTTAAACACCAGTTGTTCACCACAGCCCTGAAAGGATGAAGGATGACACAGACCCACCCCTGTTCAGGAAATCTCAACACAAAATTCCAAGAATGACTGTTTCCCAACCTGGCTCCTGTGTGCAGTCTGCAGCCTCCAAGTGCAATCCACCTGCTCTGTCACCTGCTTAGGCAAAGTTTGACCCTGGTGTTCTGCTGTGGGGTGCCAGTCATGGAGAGCTGCTGGCCAACACTTCCAAAAGCACCTAAAGGATAATAAACAATGCGATATCATAAGTACTTGCTGGGGATACAAATTGATTGCCTCACTGCACCCCAATTATAGCAAACAGAATTAATTAGGAATCTGTGTCTGCGCTCTATCTTCCTTCCAGAACATGTTGGATAAAGATCACAAAATCTCCATTCAGCCAACTTAGAGTGTTATGCAGATCACAGGAAGGTTGATAATGGACAAAAAAACCCATGGAAAGCAGACATCCATGCTCTGGGGGTCTTTTCCAGGCTACTGGCTGCAGCCTGACCTACTGAGGTTCCTTTGAACCTCAAGGCTCCTTCGAAACAACATTTCTGCTTGGTCTTTCTCAACTAAAACATGTCCAAAATTACCTTCTGAAGGAGACACAGAGAATCAGAATGTGAATTCTATTAAATCTCACCTGTGCATTCACTGTGCAGAGCAGGAGAAGGCTGTGGGTGGTGACAGTTCCTTCGGACCCATCTCTGACCTGCTCCACTCATCTTCTGGGGAAGATGTCTGTGGGCTTCTGTCCCCTGAATCTGTTCCTACAGCTCCCAATCTCCTTCCCCATCTCCAGCAGAGAGGAGCTGGTAGGCCTTAGCAAGAAGGAATAAACCAACAATTATTATTTTCTGTATTAGAAGCAAGAGCTTTGAAAAATATTATCTCACACACATATTATTTTTAAAGCACAACATGATTTTTAGACACTCTCATTATTTGTTTATTTTTAGCACATATCAAACCACAGCAGTTCTCCCTCCAGGCTATATTTGACAAAGTTACGGAGACTTTCCAGGCCACCTCAAAGCAGAGATTAATCCAAACAATTTAAACCTCTCACTGTTCCACAGGAGGATGGCATTCGATTGGATTATTTAGGGAGGACAAAATGTTTTTGTTGATGAGAGAGATAAAATCCTCAGAGAGGGAAATCAATCTTATGTAGAGACCCCAGAGCATTGATCTTGGTGTACATTGACAATTTCTGGTTGTTTAGCTATTTGGAATGACCGCACAAAATGAGCAAGTTGTTATAGTTTTAAGGTTTTGGTATTTATTGGCAACCCCAGTGCTCATATGATTAATCACACATTCAGAGTGTGAGCTCAGTAGAAATTGACTGCAACGCAGCAGAAACAAAGTTTTCAGTTATCATTGTGTAATAAATTGAAGCTCTATCCCTAAGCTGATTTGTCTTCACGTTTCCAATTTGCCTTGTTAAAAGCGTTGTTTATACAGTAGTTAGCAAAAATGCAAGTAATTACACACAGAATTCATTCTAAGCGATTCTGTATAATTTTTTTTTACTCTTTATTGGTTTTCTATCTTCATTATCCAATATTTTGTTATACCTAAGCAGAAACCTCATTCAAGAAAAATCAAAAAACAGTCAGGCCCATGGAATGAGCACTTCCTTATATTGAGAACAGCGTTTCCTGGATATAATGCTACAAGACAAAGCTTTCAGAACAAACTAATCCAAATGCAAGCATCCTTTAATAAACCACTTTTCTCTTTGTACTTGAACTCTCTGGTGCTTCCCAGTGAGAAGCAGAACAGAAAGACAAACAGTTTGGTTTATATGTTATATTTCATTTCATGAGACATTATTTATTCAGAAGGAACATTCTTTCAAACACAGCTAGAGTTTTGGATACACATTTCACACTGTAGGAAAATCTTTTTCTCTTACCAAAAAAAAAAAAAAAGAAAAAGAAAAAAAAAAGCAAAAATAGGATCATAACGATAACTGAAAATTGGAGAGCAATTTGGGGAATAAAAAAATTATCTAAGAGAATATATTTAAAATGAGGAGTGCCAGGTAGGGAAAAGTAGAGAGTCTGTGAAGGAAGGAGGTGCTGTAGCCTTGGTGTAGTGGTAGAGACTTGCGCTGGCAAAGACTGATAGTGCTGTATAGCCCTTCCCTGGGATCTCACTGTAACCTCCAAGCAAGCAGTTGCTAGGATGTACTCGCTAAAGATAAGAGCAAAATTGTGGCACAGAAAGTGGAAACCCTGTAAGGCTGGCCTTGTGCTTCCCTGGAGAGGCTTACATACTCATAATGTACAGAAACTATAACCAGATCAGGAGAGACCTAATTACAGAGCTCAGAGATGTTAATGACACACAGAAATTTACATGCAGCTGAAAATATGAATATCTCTAAGCCAGCAGTCACATCTCCACAGGGCTGGCTTCAGAACCTATGTTTTATAATCTGAGAGCTTTTTTTTCTTTAAGGTGGAGCCTTTTAAGTAGTCAAAACCATCTATTTTTTAAGTGAACACCACTAACAATAAACCATCATAAAATTGTATTGACTGAGATATTTTTTTTCTGTTTGTAATTCCTTCTCTGTATAGGGCTTGCAACAATAATTCCTCACATTTACCTTTTCATCTTTCAGTCCCAAAATCCTATATCTGATTTGGACACAGCAATCTTCATAGCAATGAATACCCTTTTAATTTACTGAGACCTTTAAAGCACAAAATTACTGAATTATTTTTCTTAGAGTTCTTTTTAGGTACAAATAAGGATTTTTTTAATGCTCATATTTATTTGTTTTACCAATTTGTGTGACGCTGTGCTTGTGCAGTTGACTGACTTCCACGTTCCTTGTTTCTCTTTAGCTTCAGGGAAACATCCCCTATATCTTTACCTGCAGCGGAGATAAGGAGTTGTCACAGCTGCTGTCCATGCAGTCCTCAAACCAGAGAGTACTGCAATAAATCCTATTTTATTTTATGGACAAATAAATGCTGAGGTAAAATATTCGAGGACCGTTGCTTGAATACTTGCCATAGCAGCGCTACTGTAATAACCAGTGTGACATTAATTTACTGCAATGTGCCGTAGGAAGAAGGAAGGAGGGAGAAGGGCATTAAAAGAGAAAAATTACTATCCTTTGGATTTATTGGGATTGGCCTTCCTCATTTTCAGCCATCATTAGTTGATTAGGTGCTGATGACAGTATGGACAAGCGTGCTAGAATAGTTGGCTAAGAAAAGCCCTGAAGGTACTCTGTTAATTGAGATGATGTTCATATTGTACTTACTGAACATAACTGCAGACAGTGAAATAAGAGCTTAGTGTTGTGCAACAGACCACATGAACATTCACTCATTATCAGTCTGTAAAGGGGTGAAAACACTGCATATAGGCTACTGGTACTACAGGAAAAAGAGTTCATATTAAAACACAGAGAAGACTATCATGAGAAACTGTATTTTATCCATCCTTCTGGGAGGTGTTGGGAAATCTGTCTAATGGTGTTCCGTGGTTCCATTAGGGAAACATTATGGTATCAAAGGAACTGACAATTTACTTATGCCTTCATCTCATAAGAGCTATGCACCTGAACATTATGAAACAGCCAGATTTGCTTACCCACTAGAAACTTAAATGCTACTGATACTCTTTTGGTAATTAAATTCCAAATAATTAAAATTTTAAGGTAATTTGGAGAAAATGGCAAAGAAATGCTCCTCTAATCCTCTTTTAATCTTTTTTTTGAAAAGTTAGCATTACACATGAAGAGAAAATGTGCAACCTCTGCACAGAGCCTGAGATGCAATAGATACATGGAATCAATGAACATTTTGGTAACAACTGTAATTCTATTAACAATGACACCATAATGCTAAATATTTCAATATGAACATTAGCCTGCCCATTGCTATGGCCAGGATGAATTTCGAACTTGGAGCATAGTCGAAAAAAAAAACCAAAAAAAACCCCTAAAAGCTTCAGAATGCAAACAATAGCAATTTAAAGGATCCTTTGAACTTTTAGACAAATCCGCAACTTCTTTCAAACAAATAGTCCTCTGAACATATTATCCTCAGACCAAAATTATCTCTGTACTTGAAGCATTGTGCTCTTAATGTTCAAATTTTAAGAAACTCTCTCAGAAAAATGAGAAAATTAAATCTGACCATTAGGGCGCCCATATTGAACACATCCAATTCAAGGTAACAAGTCCTCAACAACATCAGAAACAGTTCACAGTTCACAGAACTGTGAAAATTCAGAAAACATAGCTTAATCATAATGACACATTGTTCCTACTCATGAAGCTTTAGTATCAGCTCTGTTAAAGATAAATATTAGTATTTACTAATCTAAAATGGTAGATCGCCAAGGTCCAGTTGGTAAACACTCAGATCATGAGATGATGGGTGGCAAAACAATTCTTCCTGACCCAAACAAAAAAATTCTACCCTTTGGTCATTCATGAGCCAGAAATTTCATTTTGCAACATATGTTAACAATATCTACACTAGAAATATTCAGGAGCCTGGGTTAAAAAACAGCACAGAAGTTTAGACTGTACCTACTAGGAGAAGTGTACAATGGACCAGAGGGTTTAAAACTCCATATTTTTTGACTTAGCTAGTGCTTCAAGTGCATTTCCACACAGTCAAATCAGAAATTCCACATACCATTGGCCATCCATGGTCACAGATATTGTTGGCATCACTAATCTCCAGCCCAGTTTTGTTATGGAGTGTTTTTAGCACTTGAGGGCTTCTTCTACCATCAGATTCTTCTTACAGAAAATATGGTTCTGTCTTTAATGTCCAGTGAGATAATGAATGCCTCCTTCTTTCAAACAACATCTGCTGTGGCTTTGGCATTCAGCTCAGTGGGAGTAGCAATTCACCACATTATTGGATATCTAGATAAACATGGCAACATCTCCAGTAAAAGGCTTTGAAAATATCTTGCAAATAGATTGAGGTAGCTACAAGAAAAATGAAGAATATTTAAAGAGTCAAGATAAGGGATCAAGATATCAAAAAGAAACAAGAGATTCAGGATCAGAGACATGCAATACTCTCAAAAATGTTAGCACAAAAATATTGCCTTGAAAATACTCATCCAAGGAAGCTCTAACAGGATCAGGCTTTTATAGTTCATGTTGTCTGTCTGTTTCTAAAATCATTGTGATTGTGGATTCATGTATTACTGTCATGGCAGTGACAGAGAACAGATCTGTTTAAAGAGTGCTTTACCAAGGCCTGTCAACATTTGAACTAGAAGAGTGATAGATTTGACAGGTTTGGGAGATACTGTTTCCTGCACTACCCGGGAGGGCTGACACGAGCAGCAGAAATACGCCAGGCCCAAGCACTGAAGTTTTCACCACATCTTGCTGCTGGCCAGGCACAGAGATGTTGCCTAACTAAGGACAGGAAAATAATTAATGTTTAATATGTAAATCAGTCCCAGTGGAGACCAGTTGTTATCTGCAGAGTGGGAAAGCACAGAATGAGGTGGAGTGACACACAGGATAGTAGTGCCTATGACAGTGCCACGAAATTGGTGGAGACAAGACAAGGAGTATGAAAGCTGTGCAAGTTTTACCTTCGTTACCAAATGCACTACTGTTAAATAAGGATGAATAGGGTAGCAGCAGAAAATTCTGCACAAATCGTGATGTCTTAACTTTGTAGAATTTAAATTTAAGTTTACAGCATTGCTTGTAAACAAAGACTAAAATATTTTTTCTCTCACCTTAAATATAGAAAACCAGAAAAAAAAGTCTCCCAGTCTGAGTTAGATTCATTACACAAGAATTACAGCATGGAGACCTGCATCTTAAGAACATCCACAAAGGTAATGTTGTTACAAGGCTCCGGTTGCTTGCAGTTTTGGGTCCTTTGTAGGGACATATTTAATCTCTGAGTTATGAGATGCTCTCTAAAAGCATCCAGCTCCTCCTGTTGCCATCTTTTACAGCTGAAACTCAGTTTTCCTTTCCTCCCTGGTACCTTGAAGACACATCTCAGTGCCATGCCTGTTTGGGCAATGTGCAAAGCCTTTCACTCCCAAAAATGTGGAAAGGCCCAAATAAAGCCTATGGCACGTGTTTGTGTTGCTTCAATCCCTTTCCTCAGCAGCTATAAAACCGCTGTGCTCATCCTTTGCACCCAGAGGGTACATGGTCAACCCCACATGCCAGGGATGCTTTTCCCCTGCCCACTGTTCCTCATCCCTTTGTCCCAAAGCTGTCTTTGTTCTTCCAGACTCAGCACAGCTGACTGGCCCACTCCACCTCCCTCCTTCACACCTTGCACTCTCCAAGATGTTCCTTATTTTCCCATGGAACCTTGCTGTGCCTTCACTGTCTCTGACAGGTTATTCTCTCTCCAGGTCCTGCATCAGTCACCTTTGATCCCTTAATGTTGGCTCATCTTACTAAACTGCTGTACTTGAATTTCTGTAAAGTCATAGGCCTTGCATTGCTGTATTCCATATATGCACTTTTTGCCAAACTCTCTTTATCCTCAGGTAATACCAGATCTTATCTCATCCCATGTAACTCCCTCTTATCTTCCCTCACCTCCACACAAACTTAGTCTGATTGCTGCCCAATGCAGTGAGAAGCAGCCACTGCTTCCCTCCACACCTGCTCACAGGGGCTGCTACTCCAGTCTGCCAACCAGAAAACCTCAGAGAGGGCTCTACCTCGCTTTCCTTTCATTGCCATGACTCCTGCTCCTCCCACACACCATTGCAGAGCCTTCTCCCCACACCAATAGACGCAGTGGAGTGCGGCATCAGGCTTGCAGCCTCTCGCTGATAAGCAGATGGAGCTTCAGTCTAAACAGTTCTTCCATTACAGCATCATGCTGAGTAACTGAAACAAGCATCAGCCAGTGCCACGGGAACAGAACAGGATCCATTTTTCAGAACAGTGGGTGAGAACTGATTTTTTTTTTCTCCACCTCTTTAAGGGGTTCTGCATTTAAAGCAAAGAAAATATAGGAAGTGTTTATAAGGGAAATGAAAATGAGCAATATCCTTGTAGTTAATTATATATACCCAAATTTACTTAGTGTTTTTTTGTTGTTGTTTTTTAATCTATATAATAGATGTACACCAACCTGGTTTTGCAAATGACCAGATGCCTTGGGAGTGATGAAATTTAAGCTGAATTTCTTGTAACACAATTTAAGATGTGCTAGAGCCATTGGGAAGGGTATTGAGAACATTTCTCAGGACTCTAGCACCTATGAAGCAGTTCAGTTATACAGCAGAGTGCTTTATCTTCCTTCCTCAAGCCTGAGAGATAAGATTAAAACATGGATAGCATTATTGCAGAAACCACCTTTGCATCAAGAAATCTAATGAGCAGTACATGTCAGTGTGTGATGTTATTCAACTCATCTGCAGCCCACACTCAATTAATTCACCTTCTCAGCACTTTCCTCACAGTTAATATTGGACAGTAAAATGGCACCTGAGTTTCTTGTCTTCAGGTAGGTAAGAGAAAGAGCTAGGGGCCAGAAAACCTATTCTTTTATTCTCTTCATTGAGGAGATGAAGAAAGATGAGTCTCTTGGGGGAAGGGGGGAAGTTAATTAAGAAAATCTTCAAAGTGTTTAATTTTGCTACACATAAGTCTGTCTGTACAATTCTTAGACAAGGTTCGATCACTAGCAAAACAAACCATGATGGATTCTTATGCAACCTCATCAAAACAGGCAGAAGGAGATTGGGAATTCCATCCCTGCTTCCCCATGTTATGCTTGACGTCAAGAGAAAGATGAGCTTGCTTTCTCCTCAGAGAGAATGACCACAGTCTTCTATAGTTTCAAAATCTTGATACATGTTATTCTTATCTGGGTGACCACCATGTCATAACGCTCCTGTAAAATGGAAATGAGGCTGTCCTGTCCCATTACTGCTTTTGGAGGAAATGAGGCCAAGTTAGCCACTGAACATGGGCTCAGCAAAGATTGTTTTAGGATAGCTGAAGAGACAGTCAAGTATAAAAGAGGAGATGAGATTATGTGGATTTATGGGCAGCATTGACAAAAGCTGCAGCAGGAAGGGATTGGTGAACAGATTTTTGGTAGGGCCTAGGGAGACCTGCTGTAGTCAGGTATCAGACTACAGAGGAGAAACTGTAAAAGCATCTAAACCCAAAGATATAAGAAGAATGTATCATTATCTCTCTACAATTGTATCTTGCTGAGTAACTTATCTCAGGTAGCATTCCCAAACAGTTTAGGGGGACAGGCTGAGTTTGGCAGATTTTGATTTCAGAGCAGCGTTCATATTTTGTGAAAAAATGAATTCTTTTCTGTACATCTTTGCTACGGCTGCCTTTGCTGATTTTTCTAAGAACTCAACAGACCAGGTATCAATCAGATTTTCTAGTACTAATCACTAGATAGCAGAACATATTTTGACTCTTTTTTCTTGTTGTTACAGTTTGGTTTGTATTTCGGTTCTTTTTTTTTTTTTCCAATAAGTATTTCCAGCATCTAGAATGGGACTCTAAACCTTTAGGAAATATTCTGAGCAGGGGCTATAAAAACAACTGGTAGTGTACCACAATAGTTGATTCTGTAGTACTTGCCCAGCAAATACTTTTAATTTTACAGCAGATTGGGATTTTTAGTTTGTTTTTTTTTTTTTTTTCAGCAAGCAGGATAGGCAGATAGTGAATTTGGAAAAGGAGCATCAAATGTTTTTATTTCCTTTATGATGGCTATGTATAATAGCCACAACTACAGAATATCAAATAGCTGCAAGTAACAATTGCTGATTCAGCCCATGTGTTTTTATTTTCATAGGTAGGGTTTTATTTTCATAGGTAGTTTATGAACATATACTGAAGTCTATTATACATTCACAGTTTTTAAGCATTTGCAGGGGTTTTCTGGGGAAAAGAGGAGACTGGGGCAAAATTGTAGCAGGAAGGAAATAGTGAAGGGAGGATTGGTATAGAGACAAGCTGGGGAGGGCAAACATTTCAGCTGAGCAAATGTTGTGATCTAGTGACCACGTGGCTGCCCAAGAGCCAGTGCTGGCAAATATCAGGAGAAATGAAGGGTTGGGGACACGATGGGCTGAGATGGAGCTGCCTGGAACTGTCACTGCTCCCAAGGGAGCTGCCAAGGCTGGGAGGGTTTGTGTTCTGCTTTCTCCTTGCACTCCTGAAACACCTTACTGCTCCACAGTAACACCTGCTTAATAGAAATTCCTCTGCCCAGCTCTCTTGGACAGCACTACCCCATGCTAAAATGTGAAAAGCTTCCAAGTGGATTTATTTTTTTCAGACAAGGATTAATCAACCATATAATTATAATAATTATAATAGCAAATTGAACTTGGAGACTGTTTATAAAAGTTGTTGGAAAAATACACACTGGTTTTGGTTGATCTTTAGAATTTGGAAATTAATGCACAGATTCAACATTTTTTATAGAAATAGGTTACTGATCTAGCTAAATGTAAAGGAGAAAGTACTGCTGTGGCTAACACTTCTACAAGAAAAAAAATGACAAAGTTAACCATTTCAGTAAAAAAATTTACAACAGATAAGAATGTCTATTAGAGGACAGTGTACAAATAAAGTGAAGAAAGGCATGATACTTTTCTTTCAGAGTTCTATCATATTTTTGTGAAAAAAATATGACTGTATAAAAAGAAACTGTCTTTGTAAAGGTTAATTATCCTGAATATTCTTGGGAACTTATTTCTTCACACAGCTATGGACTAGAGGAAAGAGAACTGGGCATTGAACAAAAAAGCCCCAAAAACCTGTATGAAGTAGATGTCTGATTAAATTCAGTAACATTTAGATATTTTACAATGAGTATTTGCTTTAAGGAAATAGCAAAATGGGTGTGGCCCATGAAACTTTCCTATGTTCCTCTTCTGCAACACAGAAAAGTATCAGTTTTTGTACGTCCCTACTCATAGTGTGAGAGGGAATCCTGTGAGCTGTGGGAGCACAGGAAGGAAAGAAAAAGAACACAGGTTCCTGTTACAAATCACATCTCCCTCTTTGCTCTGGACACAGGTAAGGAGCTCTTCTGTTCCCTGTATAGCTTGTGTGATGCATGTCCACCCACTGCCCTGCAGAACCTGATATGGAATAGGACAGAGCTCACTTCTAGATGTCTCTGGCACATCTCAGCAGTCTCCCTCCTTGTGTGAAATGCCCTGCCTGGACTGTCACAAGGGCAGTCAGGGCATGGCATTCCTTTCTGTGTCAGATATCCATTTAGGTGGGTCAGGACAGCTTTCTGAGGAGCAGCCCAGGCTGCAGCAGTGCAGCTGTGCCTCAGGGCATGCCCAGGCAGTCAGGTGCAGCCAGCTGCATGCCAGCTGTGCCTCCTGTGCAGCCACCCAGCTGGAGCCCCGCCAGCAGCAGCTTGGAAGCTGCATCACCACAGCAGCACAAGGCTGAGCATGGCAGAGCTGCCCATGGGCATGTGGTTAGTCCA
This sequence comes from Geospiza fortis, assembly GCF_000277835.1. Lineage (NCBI taxonomy): Eukaryota > Metazoa > Chordata > Aves > Passeriformes > Thraupidae > Geospiza > Geospiza fortis. Next base: position 719,320 of record NW_005054408.1, on the reverse strand, counting down.
GCTGGCTGGATGTGCCTGGAAACAGCCAAATGGCTGCTTGCCCCACTGAACCAGGGCTAAAATTTGGGCTCTTTTGTTCAAAAAAACACTTGGGGTTTTTTTTAGAACAAGTGCTTTAGTGTACCAATGGCACCCAGACATAAAGTAATAAGCACCTATGACAGGAATAATTATAATGTTATGAACAAAACCCAGAAAGAACGAGTAAAATAAAAATCCATAGTGATCATAATCTTAGGGAAATACACATTTAGCAAGTAAATAATAGAGGTTTCTGAAAGTCTCAAATAATTAACACAAACCCAAACCCTCTGGTGCTCATTCTCAGGGGAGACATTTGAGACAGATGCACCCAAGAGAATGCAACTGATGAAAAAGAAATTCCAATCTCCTGGTTAAACAATGTGCTTTGTGTAGATTTATATAAAGTATTTTAAACAGAAAATTAAAATGAATTGATAGTTGTTGCACAATGCTCAGATACCAAGGTGATAAGAACATTTTAAATATCATACCAAACTCCAGAAAATTCAAAGTTAATGCTGGTGGACCTCATTTAAAAGACCTATTATCCTCATTAGTATTAACAGCAATGTCTAATAGCCATTCTGCAGCTCTGGAAATACTTTCAGAAGTAGCATCATGAACCTGAACTCAAAGGAAATGTTCATATGAGCCAGATCATTTTATGACTTTAAAGATGAAGTGCTATACACTGCTGTGCTTTTGCTCTAAAGATCCCAAGGAATTAAAATCAAAAGAGGTTTTCTAGGTTTTTAACCTTTTTTACCTTTTTCCTTGTTCTGTTAATATTTTCTACCAAGAACTGAACTCATCTTTCACAGCACCACATTTATGCATGATCTTGAGTCACAAACCTACAGTGAACTCCAGCCACCTCCAAAGTGAAGGGTGACAAGAAGGGACTGCAGTTCAGACTAGGAAGTGAAGCACATCTCATTTCATGGAGGCTACATGGGAATGCTATAACATCACCACATTTTTATCCAGCAGCCTGAATGAATGTAGTGTCAGCAGTAACTACAACAAACCCTCTCCTGTAGGCTTTTCTCACGTCTTGCTCCACTACACATAAGACAAACAAACTAAAACTTGCATTATTAATTGTGCATAAAATAACTCAAAGGCAACCACACCTTAAGATCTTAAATGTCTCTTCCAAACTGAAGGATTCACTTGGATCCAACTGGTGCAGTTTTTCCTTCTGGAAAGGCTGTGACAGAAGACTCTTCCCTCACCAGCAGGCACAGGTGACTGGGCTGCCTGGTGCCTTTGAGGTCCCCCTCAGCCCACAGCTCCTTCCAGCAGCCCCTCTCTCAAGTTACAGCTGCCAGATGCAGCCCAGAATCTGGATTACAGACCTTCAATGCAATTTAAAATTATTTTTAAATTAACCATTTGCTACACTCATTGCTCTAGGTCACATCTCACTGGCTGCCTTGAAATTTGCTCCCCCAATTTCCAGACAGCCTTGTGCCAGGCTGGTGGAGAGCTGGAGGGGCCGCAAGCTTGGCTTCACCTCCTTCAGTGCTGCTACACAGCAGACTGGATGGAGAAAGCATTTTGGAGCATGACACCCACATTTCATCAGAGCTCCACTCCCTAAGAATACGTAGATGATACACATAATTATATTAAAAAACAATTACAGATACTTATTTATTTCCTGGTAGTCACTGCACTTTGAAATAATAAAATCTTCCAAGAAACAACCATCCACCCAAATTTAACTTCAAATGCAGACTCTGTTCTCACAGAAGTCTGTAGGGAATTTTGGCACTTGTTTCTCCAACAATAAGATCAGGCTGCCTGCTTGGATCTCCCAAGTCCCAGAACTCTACATTATGTCATTATTTTATTTTTCAGAAGCCTGAGAAATGTGCCAGGTACCTCCCCATGTAGATAAAAGGCCATAGTCTTGAAAAAAAATGGAAAGCTTATCCTGCTTCCACACTGCCTTTTAGATAGTTTAGGAACTAAGCAGGTGTCTCATATCATACTCATGCATGAAGTCAAAATACCTTCCCCTCCCTAGTTCTTAGATTTATATTTTCTTGCAGACATGCTGTCAGTTCCATTTTGAAGCATATTCTCTTGCAGTAAAACAAGATTTGTTTATATATTTACACATGCAAGTAAGACCCTGCAGGCTGTGATAGGTTATCTCTAATTTTAGGGATTTTTCTTGAATTGTTTGCCAAGAAGTTATAGGTAAAACACATGATGTGGCAGGTACTAATGGACTGGAACTATATTATTGCAGTGAATGGCAGAGTAAAAAGGTATATAAAACATGAATAAAGCTTGGGGCCTTTGTCAGTACTTCCCTAAC
>NW_005054408.1:706967-711967 GCF_000277835.1 Geospiza fortis | reverse complement strand
TAATTTTTTAATTTTTTTTTTCCACCAGCACTTGGTTCTCCAGTTGATCCCATCTAGTCATCAGAACTGTTATTTTATATCTAGAGCAGTGATTGAAGTCTAATGCAAACAACAGAGAAATTTTGGTCTGGGATCATTCAAATATCCTAAACTCTGTAATGTTGCAGCTCAGCTTCTACCAGGTGCCTAAGCTGGGGCTGATCATACTTTCTTTGGAGAGTCTGGCCTATAATGCAGGCTGCAGAACTTCATTAGAAATATTTCTTTCTTTCCCAGTGCAAATTCACTGATTTTAGGAATTCACATCATATTTGTTGGTGAATTTCTTCTGTAAAGTTCTGCTTCTGCCCATTCCAGAAGCAAGGAAGAGCTGTATTTTCAACCCAAATGAAGGGAGCCATAATGGAAATATAAGACACGGCTGCCAATTTTAAAATGCAAGTGAATTTTTCAAATTTTTTTTACTCTAATTGCTTTTTAGAAAGCAGAAGAGAGTCCTGAAAAAGTTTGGTAACAACTTGTAAAAGTCGCTCCTCACGACCGTCTGAATATCAGATAAAAAATTTAAAATATTATGTGGATGAAAATGCTCCTTCCTTTTGGAGCAAATCCATGCTTCCTTTTCCGTGACTAATTCCTGATTTTTATATCACACGTCACTTTTGAGTAAATGCCAAAAAAAAGAGAGGCAAAGGCTCTTTACAGTCAGTTGGTAGTTTTATACCCTAGGTTTAAATTGCAGGTCGACAGGAAACCTGGGTTTAATTTTTAAGTGTTACATTAAGAAAATAAAATATTTCTTACAAAATCAGCTACTTTACTGGAATGCCTCATGCCATACCCAGTTTATTTGCCTGTTTTAGGGACAGCTGGGGACTGTACATCATACTACAGGACTGAGTCAGGCTCCTTTCGCAAGCGTCGCATGAATCACCTGGTGCCTAGGTATTTCCTCAACACGGCTCTTTCTTTGCAGCTCCTGCCTCTCACTGGATCCATCAGGCTGGATGCTGATTGCTCTCCTTTCCAATTAGTGCCTTCCCAGTGAAGGCACTCACAGAATGAGCTCAGCTCCCCGCGTGGCCCAGAGGCTCCTCAGCCCTCCCGTGAGTGTCAGGGCTGCTTATGCAAGGGTAGGAGTCAGAGCCAAGCCCTTAACCAGCAATTATGGCTCCCTTAAGTTACAAGGACCCTTCTCAGGGCCAAAAGGGCAAGAACTTGTTGATGTCCCTTTGCACTGGCTGGCTCTGAGGCTGATGTGCAGGTGCTGCCATTGCTAACCAAAGGTTTTAGTGGCAGGTCACCTCCAGAACCTGCACGGCTGCAGGAGGAGGGCAAGGCAGACCCTGGGCTCCCTGAATCTCCCAATTACTACACAAAGGACTAAAACACAGGGTCATGGATAAAAGTGAATAAATGTTTCTAAATTCTTATCTTAAACACACTTAAGCTTAAAGCTATTTAATTGCGGATTTAAAAGCATGTATGCTTTATGAAGCTCGGGCTACCTGCTTCATTCTCTTGCTCTTATTTTTGCTTTTATCCTTTTAGTCTTGAAGAAGCCTAATTAGAAGCTTGAACAGGGCTCTCTCTCCCTGCCCTTAAATCAGTAATTGGCTTCAGTGCAGAGACTGTCAGGAAATTAACACATCACAACATGACAGCTGTTAATTTTTTCTCCTTATTTGTCATATGAATCACTGCTGATTTGCCAGAGTGCATAACAAATTAGTGGTCTGTAATCAGCGGCCTCTCTCCTGTGTGCAGCACCTACTTGTTTTTCCCCTTTTCTCCTGAAGTCCATTACTTCACTGCTTCAGCAGTAATGACTGTTGCTAGGTTTATTGTCAATAAATCAGAATAAGCAGATGCTAAAAGCGCAAGAAGCTCTTTAAACTTTGATGAAGGCTTTTAGTTACATTTTTAAACTTACACTTGGAACTGGATTTTTTTTTTTAAATTGTCACTCCCCGGCATAATATACTGTCAAGTCTTCGGGTATCATCTAAAGCTTTGCATCCTTCACAATGTAGAGCTGAAAATGTGATTTGCAAAAATTAAAATAAGATATTTTCATGAAGACAATTTTTAAAATGGTAAGGCCTGCTGTGGCCCCCACGTCAATAAATAACAATTAGACACAATGCACAGTGAGCTTTTCCTGTTGCCTTGAGATATATTTACTGTATTTTTGTAAAATGAACTCTGTTTTATATGAGTCAGCAAGCTCCACACACCAACAGAACTACATGCAGAAAGAAAGCCTCGAGTGCAAATATAAACCACAAAATTTGGGAAAAAAAAATTAGTCAAATCTATCCTCTCAGTGGTGCAATTAAATTTGAGTATTTTTGGCCACCTTTTTTCTTTTCTAGTTTTACAAATGATAATGTATACGAAGGAGGTCATAGGAATAATATGCAATTCTGTGCAAAAGCTGGAACACTTCTGTATCTCTGAGCTGTGCTGAGAACTGTTGTTCAGTTTAAGAGGTCTGCAACTGGCTGATGTTCTCCTAGAACTAGGAAATGTTTTGGAAATATGAACTGGAAAGATTGAAACCTAAATTACCTGATGCATAGAACTAAACTGAAATGACCCACTATGTATTCAGTATCTTATGTCTCAGACAAATTAAAATAAAAACAAGAATGTGATATATTTCTTTAGCAAAAGGACCCTGGATAGACCCTGTCCTATGTTTCTTAATTGGTATTGAAACATGTTTAGAACACAAGGCCCCTATAAATTTTTTTAGTGTTCATAAAATATTTTTTTTCATTTCACCTAACCTGAATAAACTACTAAAAATCCAGAACAATGGAAAACAGTGAAACCTATACTCTGCTGCACAATCCTTTGTGTACATCATACCTTTTCCTCAAGACCCAAGCACTCCACCTTCTCCTCCAGAACGACACAGGGGGAAAAATACAAGTATTCTAAGCTTGCCATGGTACCTGAAGGCTGGGCATTGCTGAGGAAGTGCCGCTTCATGGGACTCTGCTGGGAGCAAGGGCATCTTCACACCAGAGGCAGGAGGGGATCCCAACCCTCTGAGGTCACTCCTGCGAGGCGCTGGCCCCAAGCCAGCAGAGCACTTACTCACCTGCCTTGCTTTTAAGGTGAGCAGGGATTTAAGTGTCTCAGACACAAAGTGCTCTGTGTCTTGCAGGGATCCATGCATGTGCTTATGAGTGAGATTTATTTTGTGATCCACAGACATCACACAATGCACTCCTGCTCTGCCTCCATGGCTGCTAGTGAAATTTTCAATGAGCCTACTTGACAATGATAATTTAAACATTTCAAAACCTCTTCAGGAGAATTCTCCCTGCAGTTAATTGGTGTTTTATATTTACGTGTATGTACAAATATGAAATGGTTGTTAAAATGGTTATTTTTGTATTCAATGTATAAACCCATCCAAAATTTTGTATTAAGTGTATTAAATGGTTATTTATATATAGTATGCATGTATGTTTAAAAAGTTACTAAAATGGTTATTTTCATGGCAATTATTATTTTTAAAATCTAAGGACTCAAATTATTTATCAGTAGTACATGTATTTTCTGCTATGATTTCTGTTATATAAAGAAATTAAGGTTTAACTACTTGTAAAGTTTTAAAAATCCCCTTGATATTTACATTCTTAAATACAACTCAAGGGTTTTTGGTTTTTTTTTTAATATAAATTTTAATTTTTTCAAGAAGAAAAATCAACCCATTTCAGGAATTCTGTTTTGTTCTTCAGTCTGTGAGTACAATGTAAATTTTCCATTTGCTCCGTTATGCCTTGGTTTAAAAACACAACCCTAATTTTTTATTTACATTACAGAATCAGTTACCCTGAAAAGACCTGAAATTAGCAATTATGAAGTGTGTGCAGTACAGGGCAACTCTCCCAGCCTTTTTGAAATGCCACTACAAAGTGAATCTCCATACTGACTAAAAGGAGTTCCTTGACCTGCTGTAGTACCAAGGCACACAGGGACTGTCTCAGGCATCCTGAAGTCTTTAATAGGGTGTCTGGAGCAGACAGCCTTTGTGCAGAAAGGTCACCACTGAACGCTGTTTACTGAGACTATAAATTACTATTTTTTTTTAGCCTAAGCAGATTCTACATGTCAAAAGCAGCACTAAGAAAATTGTGGTGAACCACTGTGTGTTTCAGATTCCAGATTTCAAATAAATCCTTTTCAATAACCATTGAGAAAAAGCCAGAAAAATCAACCAAGAACAGAAACATAAACCACAACAAATCCAAGTCACATAGAAATGCTGAACAACACTGAATTACCTGCAGGTTTCCAAGCTCCCTGTCATGAGGAAAATAATTGTACGACACCCACCAAATGTTAGGTCACTGTGTAGATGTGCAGCACTCATTTGCTCATCTCTCTGCTTTATCAGCACTTCTGGATGTATCATCTCCAAAATACACCATCACTAATTAAAATTCAGAGCAGAGCAAGTATCAGTGGAGTCTGGTCAGAAAAGGAAATGGTTGGCAGGTTACAGACAATGTTACAGATATGTTTTGCTATGCCTTTCTGGTATGGGGTTCTCTGTATTTAGGGCAAGATCCTAACATTTCCATTATGTCACTTGTCTTAGCAACACTTGCTTTATTAGTGAAGAATTGAATGGTCAATGTTTATTTGTAATTCAATACTGGCTGACCACTGTGTTGCTATTTAATAAATATTATTAAATTTATTACATTTATTGTGTTTATTGTTAAATTTCCTGTCCCCAGGATTTTGGGAGGCTGTTATTAGTGGCCTCAAAATTATGAAACAGTGGATTTGCCAGCAACTATAAATACACCATCAACCAGCATGTACATTTAAATCAAGTGATGAGATGTTCTTAAGGGCAACTGACAACAATAGGAAATTTTACTGGGAAATCTCCAGTCACCACTGTTTCCATTGTTATGAATCCTGAGAGAGATTCCTTCAAAAGTTCTGAAAATCTGCACAAGTAAAAAAAAAAA
>NW_005054408.1:691000-706913 GCF_000277835.1 Geospiza fortis | reverse complement strand
CTTTCCCTAAAGGATGTAGAAAGGGAATAGACAGGAATTATTTTCTATTAATACCAAAAATTCTGAGAGTCACACCAAAACACTAAAAAGAATCATTATGCTGATTTACTAAGACATAGAAACTTATATTCTAGCTCCCTGGGTATCCAGCATGAGGCCTTAAAGAAGCCTTAAGGAATATATGTAATTAGTTCTATGTTCCTTAGCCTTAATTTTTTCTCCTTTCCCACTCATTGTTTCTAAAATTTCCACAATAAATATTTTCAACAACTTTTATGAAATAATATTTTAATGCTGTTTTCCAGGTAATGTTTTTTTTTTTAAAGATGAGTGGGGAGGACTTGAGGTATGATTTTAGGAACCTTTATTACACAGAAAAAGGAAAAATCTTCCTAGATTGAGGAACTGGGTTTATATCAAGACTTGCTGTGCTAATGCCTAAAATATCTAGGAGTGTTTCACCTTTCTGGGAAAAGTGAGGGTCAGCAGTAAATGAGAAAAAAAAAAAGGGTTTAGCCCTTTGTTTGATATTGCTCTTTAACAATATTCAACTTTTTTATTAAAGTACATTGATGGCCATGAGAAATACACCTGCACAGATAACTCTGCTGCCTAATACAGTGAATTACCGTCAGTCTAATCTTATCTAGTGACTACTGGCAATTAGTACCAGGAGAACAAACTAGAAGCTGTTTTGTATATCAGATCATCACAGCATTTCAAAACACCTTTTCTGTTTAACAAACATTTCTTCATATCTTGTGATATGCTGGAATATCTTTAATTACCATATAATTTGTAAAAGTCATATTGTCCATCTGGGGTCCCTCAGCTATGGAAGATTATTTGCAAAATTGTAGAACAGTATTAACACCTGTCAGAATGCAAAAGGCTTTCTCAGCCTTCAATTAAAGCAGTGATGAACCAACTCCTTTCCTTTCCTTTCCTTTCCTTTCCTTTCCTTTCCTTTCCTTTCCTTTCCTTTCCTTTCCTTTCCTTTCCTTTCCTTTCCTTTCCTTTCCTTTCCTTTCCTTTCCTTTCTCGTTTTTTAAGACAAAATGCAAAATCTCAGCCCTGAGGCCATCAGTGAGCAAAGCCCATTGGAGGAAGCCAAGCAGTGGTGAGAAGAATGCAGAAACGTGGTGTTAAAATGAAATCAGTCCAAGGTGAAAGCAGTTTCTAGGGGTGTGGTACCACAACAGCAGCTGGCTGACATCAGCCCAGTTCCTCATGGATATCCCTGGTATCCATTATATCCATGATATCTGATATCCCTGGCACGGAGCAGGTGGGGAAAGGCCATCAGAGCTGAGCAGGTCCTGAGAACTGCCACTCTGCTTTGTGCTTAGCTTGTCTCACTGGTGAGGATTACGAGTGAACTGCACTGGGAAAAGGAAAATGGCAACTAGCAAAAGGAGATGGTGCAAATTCTACTGCACATTGGGGTTTAAAAATATCTTGGGAGATTTTTGTTTTAGGACAGAGCAGAGTTCTGAGATGTAACACTACTGACGTTCTTTCTGTTGAACGTTCCTGGAAGGGATTTAGATTATTAGATACTCAAAAGATCCTATGCAGCTCCAAAATTGACATCTAGATTATTTTCCAGAAGAACAGGAGTGATGTTTACATCTAGACCCAAAATTTCCTGGAAACATATTAGCATGTATTTCATAAGACATGAAGCTGAAAGCAATACCCAGTAAGTACCTGCATCCCTTCTATCCCAGAAGGTAACTCTGAAGCTGAGCAACAAGGGGGAAAAAAAGAAAAGGAGGTACTGCAAAAGGTTTTAGGCAGTTTTATAGACCAAAATAATCCAATATACTTTGGGGAAAATGGTGATTGCTACATTATTCAGAGAAAATTACAGAGCTTTTTGCTCCACTACAAAGTCACTATATTTCTTGTTATATACAGAAGAAAAAAAAAAAGAAAATTGTGCAAGCCCTAAAATCTGGAATCCAATGCTAAAGGATTTACTTTAAGCCACAGAATGCTTAGCTATTAGATGACCTATAAACATTTTTGTTTCATGAGTGAATGTTTAATCTAGCACAATACTGTTCCAAAGGAAACCATTAATAGCAACATTTTGTAGCAGTTGTGTGCATGTCCCCACTGGACCTCTAAATGAAGTCTGCATAAGGACTGTAAAGGTAGTAACCCTGCAGCTACAGCTATAATTATCAGGATTTAATGGTGTTTATGAATGACTTGCTATGAGTCAAAGGATAATAATACGTCTTATTAAAAATTTATTCCAAGTTATTTTTATAAAACTTTACTCATTTACGTGTCACCAATGATTGTTCTTTTAAATGAAACAATAGAACAATAAGGAACATTTAGACTTCAAGAGAAATCCTAGCACAGGGTCATTATATAATGACTCAGTATAAACAAACAAACAACATGGAATCTACGTAACCTAGCAATTAAAAATATTAGCCTAAAAGTGAATTAAAAAATACAATAAGCAAACTTGAAAAATATATTTCTGAAAAAAAGACTTTTTGTGTCATATGAAAATAATGCTAAACTCCAATTCTGATTCACTAAGATAAATGACCTGAGATCTTTTTAGCAGCTAATGACTAAACATGATCCAAATGGAACTGCAGCCAGATGGCACAAGGGATTCATGGAACATAGCTATCAGATCAACCACAAACCTGAATGAGCTAATGTAGCTCAAGATGTATTAACTAATGATTCCCAGGAAGTAAACATTGCAAATGAAAGAAACCCAAAGAATTTTTTAATTTTTTGACAAACTTAATAAAAATATACTCATGAGGGAAAGGAACTTCCTCATTCTAGGTCACAGAAAAGGGAGATGGAGAATCAAGATCCTTTCCCAATTTTTTTTGACTAGTTACTGGTTTAGATCCAACAGAGCCCATTTAGTCTGGTATTTCTGTACTCTTTTCACTCCAAATTTTAGTCTCCAGCAGAATATTTAGACATTACCTAACTTTTAACAACCATGAGCAAGGATTTTTTTCTTCTAGAAAAGTCTACATATTGCATTATTTTAGCCCATGGGTAAGAGAGACGGTCCCATTTAAAGACCAGAAAACAGCTACCAGGACTTTTTCACTCTGTACATATCTACCATTCATATAACATCCAAGGAATTTGAAACTCACAGAAAAATGAAATATATTGATTATGCAAAAATATTCACAAATGTCTTTGAGTTGTCATCTCCGTAAGACCAACTTCCTAAAGAGCTGCTAATGACACTCTGAGCCTTCCTCAGTACAGTGAGTTGGGAGGTCTGGTGTGTTTTCCTCTAATTGTCTATCTTAGCCCACCCGCTCAATACAGCACATAAAGGATTCCGCCTGTCTTAATATTTTGGATTTCACACTGGAACAAAGAGGTTTAAGACTCAGCATTGCTTTAATAGGGACTGGTGAGGACACACCAGAAAATGATTAAGGGATATGGGGAAAGAGGCAGCAGGTGCAGTGAAAGGAGAAGCAGTAAAAGGCAGAAGCAGTGAACTGTTACCCAATAGATGCCAGCAGAAGTACGAACACTCATTTTTACTTGACGAATATTTAAGTGCTTATGATTAAAACATGCTTTTAAAAACAGTGTTATGAGAAAGAAAATCTGAAAAAAGACAAAAATACACTCCAATCAAAAATAGTCTCAGCATAAATGAATAACTGGAGACTTTTTAAACTTGTCACTCAGTTCTGATCCTTAGCTAACCCTCAAAGACATGTTGTTGTAAAGGTTAATTAATTAAAGTGCACAGAAATGATTATTTGAGAGCTGCTAGGTAAGTGCAAAGTACTGTTACTATAGGTTAATATTTTGCTCTTAGGGCATAGCCATGCTTGACACCAATGTACATTACATCCTGAGACAAACAGTTTCAAAGCTCAGGGCCTTAGCCCTCTTCTGCTGAAGTAAATGGGAACCATTCTGTGGGTGTTCAAGACCTTTGGATTAGCTCTGAGGATACAGCTGTGTGGTACAAAGCCATCTCCTAGCTCCATTAGCATGTGCCTCTGGCTCAAGACAGCTAATCTGTTTTGCTTCTCAGGCAAGCTAATTAGATCAGCAGACAGAGCATAAAGCCTTTGAATCTTCAGAGAAATGCCACTGCTCTGGATAGGAGTAAGCACAGGAAACACAGGGAATTTGTATAAATAACTGAGTTCAGAAGAGGTAAGTACCCACTGGTTCCCATGGACATGATGGAAATACACAACGCTCAACACCCCTGGCCACAGGTCACCACTAGCATATGTTTTGTCTGCACATAAGAGATTTGAGCCACTTCTCCCAGGTGACACCTTGATATCGGTAAGTCCATCATGTTACAATTATTTGTTCGCAGAACTTCAACAGTTTGCTAAGAGCAGTGTAAGAATGTCTCCTCTCCCTCTCACTGACCCCCTGCCCACTCACCTGGGGTGAGATGTGATGCATAACCAAGAAGATACCTAAGACTGAGACCAGCCATCATTTCTTTCTCTCTGCCACCCAACAACAGCTGCAATTAGCAGAAACAATTAGACTAATTTCCTCATTACTTGGAACAGGATAGTCTATGGCTTTCTCTTTGAAGCCTATTAGACTAGAACTTCCCCCTTATAATTCAAAATATCCCACAGTTAGGGCCTCATCTGTTTGATGAGGGACTCTGAGATGTAAAGGGATGAAAAGCAATGGCAAGTTCCTTTGGAACTGAGTTCCGTTCTGTTAAGGTTAAAGCTAATTTAATTGACCATATAATTAAAAAACTTATGATTTAAGAGCCTTGGACAGGCACCTTTATCATTTTATACTTGAGCAAATAAATAAGTTCAGAGCTGAATTTGAAGTCAGATCTCAAAATTTAGGATTGCTTGGACTTAACTATTTCACACATCACAAAAATTTATTTGTAGAGCTTAACTGGTACAACAAAATTTTTCTCATAACTGCTGTAATAACAACAATGCACAAAGTAAAACCTCAAGTGGAATGTGTGAACAATAAAAATGCTGGTCCCTTTGACTGTAACAGGGATTGTTTTACCTGGTGCAGCTCACAGCAAGTTCATCTCCTGAATAAGATCCTGCGCCAGATTAGCCAAAGCTTGGGGACTTGATGTTCTCCATCCATTTCCTCTTTAAATCCTGCAAATGGGCAGCACTGACATTCTGTTAAAAAAGAACAGAAGGGAATTATCTATAAAATGTTTATTTAAGGAATGTTTGGAAAGAATCATAAATATTTTATCTGTCCTTTTCCATCAATAACGAAAAAAAACATGAGGAGCTGCCTCATTCCTCAGGTACCATTGTCTAAGAAAAGTCAATCTGGTCCAGATGACAATGTAGAATAAAAGTCAACAGTCTTTTCCCAGCTATTGTGTAAAACCACCTTATCAATTAATAAGATTAATAGGAATTGTAAAAATCAAAAGACTGATTTGGGAATACAGACATAAATCCATTCTTTTCCAACAAACAAGGATACAGGTGATACACTGGTAAAAAAAACAAAATGCAGACAACTTCCTTCAACATGACATCACATAGTATTTTTAATTAAATTTGCATAAAAAATATTCTTCCAGGCATTAAAATAGAAATTTGCTGATAATAATGCAATTATTGAAAGACTTATATGCATTGAAATTATCTTAAATAAGGGCAGGTTTTTTTTATTTCAATTCATGCCAGTAGTTGTTTAAAATAAAATAATTTTCCTCTAACAGTTATGGGGAAATATTTATTTTTATGTTTTGCATTTCAGTGCATCCTACCAATAATTCTTTTTTTCCACCTCCTCTCCTTCACTAAATGACATTAAAAGTAAAAGAAAGGATGTTTGCCTACTTATTCTTGCTATCCAGAACAGAGCTCCCACCTGCCCTCCATCACATCTCTGTAGGAGGATGGAAATTCAGCAGAAACAAAGACCAGGAGTGAAGGCATTCATCCACATAGATTTACATTCTAACTGTGGAAACATTTTATGGTTTTAATTTAGACACCACAATATTTTTTTGCCTCTTCCTTTCCATGCTGCCATCTCTGCTTCCCTTTACATCTATATGCTTATTGCTATTTGAAGCTTCCATGCCTTGTAACAGCAAATAGAAAACATTTTTTTCTATAAGATTTCTGTCTTCTAAAATAAGGATCTTGGCACAACTGTATGGGCAATGTGTGTAAATTTGCATACACTCTATATGTTGTTTTTCACCCAGTATTTTCTATCTTTGTTAATCACAGATGTACAGCAGAAAAAAGAAAATACAAAATATTGCAATATATTATAAACTTACATTTAATTATTGATTTATTACTTAATAATACTTGAAGTATACATTAAATTTAAATTATATCTTATATCTGTCAGAAAAGAAAGACTACCTAGATGTTTTATGGGCACAAAGTCTCCAGGGAGTGTCACAAATTCACCTGACGTCCGTAAGGAATTAATTTTCCATTTGGATCTCTGATTTAGCTGAAGGATGTGTAAAAGCACATGCAGACAAGCAGTCAGGAATGGAGAGTTCTCTACTGACTGTGCATCTGAGCACCTTTTCACTCACTGTGTATTCTAAAAAATGTAGTGAACTGTGCTGTGCTGAAGAAATAGGCACATGGTGCTGGTGTTTCCTACAGTCATGTTCAAAAACTAGACACAGGAGGTCTTTCTGTTTTACACAAATCTTTCTTATTTTCTTCATCTAGGAGCACTGGCAGTTCAGCCACACAGATCTGATTTCTTTTTAAGAAAGAGAATCCCCAAGTATTTCTGTAAAGGTCTGTGTTCCTGGGAAACAGACAATTGGATTGTATTCCAACCACTTTTGTTTTTACAGTGTCAATACTTATAACCATGGTACCAGGGCCAGTTGGTTAATTTCTTCTATCAGTTATTCTTGTGATCTTATTTTCAACATATTTTTGTGAATTTTCATAAAATTTCTCTTGCATTCCTCTCCCTAAAATTTTCCCAAAACATATTCATTGCAGTTTCAGTGCACAAAATTATTAGGCAATTTCTCATTTTCAAACTATGAATAAAAATTATATTTGAAACCATAATATTTTCTATCTTAAAATTAATGTTTCTTCTATTTTAGCATTCACAAATTAGCATTTTACAACAAATTTTTAATCTTGTTTTTGATTGAGTCCCTTTTCAAATTTTTCATTTCAGCTGTTCATTTGTTCTGCATTTCCCTTTGTATTCAATTGCCATGTAATTCCATTTCTATCACACAATTCCCCATGTACTCTTTCCTAGATGGGTACATATTGTCTCTGACTGGTCCAATGGAGTAACTTGAAGTCACACTTGAATCCAGCCTCTTCTCACACTGTGGGTTTGTCTGTTAAAAGCTCTGCCTGAAGCAACACCCAGAAGACCAAATGTTTGGTGAAAGGCAGAAAACAGCAGTGATTACTTGAGAAGACTCCCCCAGCCTTACAGAGTCAGGCACTCCTTTTTCTTTACCATTTACACCTGTGTTAGCTGATGGCTTTACTGCTTTGCCAGCAATTACCCATTTCATTCTCAGGAAGCCTTCCCTCTCCTCCTCCACTCCTGATGTAAAGAAAAGACATCACATGGAAGATGTTGGTTCAGGCAGAGATGAAAACCTGTCCCTAATGTTGAGCTGTTGCTCTCCTGTGCTGGCAGCCAGGTTGCAGGACCAGCAGCACTCTGGAAGTTGCAGAGATCTGGGAAGGGAGAGCTGAGTTTGCCTTCTCCAGAGCTCGTGAAGCAGAGAAGACCTCACACAAGTTTTTCAATACAGCTCCCAGCAGAGTTTACATGAGGACACACAGGTCTGGATTAGACCCTGGGCACAAAGCACAAGGTTTGGAGGGCTGGAGTTGATAAAACCATGAAAAGGAGAGGTTTATTCTACACTTCATCCACCTCCTCCTGCTCATCTTGAGCCTTGACATAAGCAGGTGCAGACTAGAAACCTTGAGCCTTCTCAAGCTGTCCTTGGCTATTTCAGCCCTGGAAAGTGTTCATTTGTTAAATGCTGCTTATCAGGAACCAGACAGCACTACAAAGCCCATATCCAAGCAAGATGAAGGCAGAGAAATTCTCCTGAGCTCCAGGTGCTCCAATGGTGTCAGTAACTTTTTTCTCCAAGGGGGAACTAAGCAATTTGCTGGGTTTAGATCCACTTCACACCCATAGAGAAGCAGGTGCCATGAACCTCTTACCTATTTGACTGAGCCATCTCTCTGTGGAAAGAGAGCAATCTCTGTCTCTCTCTTATCTATGTATTATTTCTATTCTGTGTAGCGCTGGATCATGAAAAACTGTTCTGTCCTACACTGTAAGGTTTTGCTTTAAGGTCATCCCCATCTCTCTGATTCAGAGCTTGCTTTGAAAGAGGTTTGATTTGCAGATGTTCACCTTGTGTTTGATTCCACTTAATTTTCTCCTATTTTGGCAGCCCTGTGTTGAAAGAAAAAAAAAAAACTAGCCATGCATTAATTTGAGACAAATCAAAGTGGAAAAGGCAACAGAATTTTGATTTTGTCAGTCCTCTTTTTATAGGAGCTCTGTTTCTTCTATGACTGTTCACTGTGGCATTAACTTGTCTGTACAATAGGGATAATTACATTTTCTTCCTTGATAAGGTGATCTACAATATATGGATTGCTAGGGTACATAAGTTATGCATTTTTAATAATGAGGGGATAGACCTGTACACATTTCAAGCTTCTTAAGAATTAATGTATCTGTAATAATATAAACTGTTAGGGCCTAAAGCTGAAAGCAGTTATGGATGTTTTTAATGTATTTTTTTTGAAGTTCAATACAAAGCGTCACAAAGCATTACATGTTTCCTGTTTGCAATCAAGGGAAATATTAGAAAATTTAAGAAAAAATAAAAAACAAATAAACTCACAACCCATTCTGAAGCAAAAAATCTTATTATATGATTTTCCTCCAATGCAGATTATGGGCCAACTCATAGTTAATATTATTTATAAGAAGGTAAATGTCCTCTGCTCTACAGAAAGAATAAAGGCTCTATTCATGAAAATGTTAGAGCAAGATTGTATCTGAACAACAAAGATATTTTTAAAGCAATAAAATATTAAACAGATGCCAGTGTTTTCTTAGATACATAAATGGCCTGATATGGAAGACAGTCAGGTAATAGCTTTGAGCTGTGAATGTTTGCAACAAAATGTGTAGTCATATAAATCTCACTTGGATTGCATTGCACTAGAAAATCAAAATGCAGAACAGGCCTGTTGAAAGAGCTGTTAAAGTTCACAAATCTTTTCATAAACCCAAGGTTGAGTTGATGCAGACTGATTTATTAATTTGATTTCAAATTCTGGAACATTCTGATTTTGAGACATTTATGATTTAAAGAAGCACATAAATTAATGTCACAAATTTTCAAAATTTTTTTAAAAAACAATTTAGATCCCAAACTCATGTCAAACTGTTGCAAGTTCTTTTTAAGGAAATCTGCTAATACAAAACTGACACATTTTGCCTATTTCTGGAGTCATTTCTGTGGCCAAATTATTTCTAGTCATTAAATATATCAAATACATACAGAAAGGGAGAACTGCAGAAATCCATGGGCCAAAACTCAAGATGTCTATAACCTGAATTTGTGTAGGTATAAACACATCACAGTTCCTTTGCCTCTGATGGTAGGAAGGGATTTTTCCCTGTGTGGGTGGCAGGACACTGGACAGGTTGCCCAGGAGGCTGTGGGCGCTCCAAGCCTGGCAGTGCCCAAGGCCAGGTTGGATAAGGCCTCCAGCAACCTGGTCTGGTGAGAAGTGTCCCTGCCCACGGCAGGAAGGTTGGGATTAGATGATTTTTAAGGTCTATTCCAAGTCCTTACCCTTCTGTGATTGCATGATTTTTCACCTCCTAGTAAGGTAGATGCGGCCAGCAGGCACGAGTTCAGACCAGGTGTAGGAAATAACAATCACAGCTCCCCTGCCAGCTTCCAAAGGACTCCAGGATCCAGCAAATTCACTCAGCATCTCAGAGCAGGCTGGTCTTCTTGCTTCATGCCTCTGTGGGCTAGGACAGCCACCAGGAAGAACAAAATGGGATCTGAGAAAAAGAAGACAAAAGGCTGCTCAGTGCAGGCCGTTCACCTGCAAAATGCCAGGTGTCCCACAACACTTGGCTTCCAACAGCTGCAGCGCTTCAGCCTGCACACTTATGGATCTGCTTTAGGATACAGCATAGAATCACAGAACATTCTGCGTGGGAGGAGACCCACAAGGGTCGAGAGTCCAAGGCCTGTCCCAGCAGACCCCCAGCAATCCCCCTGGGCATCCCTGGCAGCGCTGCCCAAACGCTCCTGGAGCTCTGGCTGTGCCCATTCCCTGGGAGCCTGGCCAGTGCCCACCCTCTGGGGGAGAGCCTTTTGCTAATATCCAACCTAACCCTGCCCTGACACACCTTCAGGCCATTCCCTCAGGTCCTATCACTGGTCACCAATATTTTCTGTGTCATGATCTTTTGTTCCCTGAGTGGGCCCTAAAATAGGTTTCCCCAGAATGTTTCTCTTCTGTTTCAAAGTGATTCGGTTCCTCTCTTTTTGAAAGCTTCACTAATAATCCCCTGAAGATTTCCTCATCTCTCTAATTTGTGAATGGAGTAATATGGGATCTCTGTGGATAGAGATTTATGAAAAAGAAAAGGGTCTGCTTAGGATGCTATGACTTCTAATCAAGTATGTAGCAGAAATTATTTTAGAGGACCATTTAATTCTGCACTTAGGTGTTTCTCATTATCAGGCTCTCTAGCACATGGATTAGTAGCAATTCCACTGTTCCAGAGCTTTTGTCATTAACAGCATCCCACCTCCAGCAACCTCTGCTAGTCAATAATAACAGCTTGTTTAAAAATAGCAGCATCAACTTGTTTGCACTGTTATTATCTGTGCATGGCTTATTTCCCCACAAGACTCTGGGATGGTGCATAACCTGCTCTCTGGGTCTTCTTTCACTCCCTTTTGCAAAGCATGTTTTAAGATCAGGAGAGAAGACAGACATATTTTTAGCAAATACTAGTAATGTAATTGCAACGCTGTTACGGTCCCCAAAAGTAAAATACTGCAGTTAGAAGGAGCTGTATATTCATTAGTCAATAAAGTATTGCCACACAATTTATTGAATTGTAACCCTATTTTTCCTTGATGAAGATGTTATGCAGCTTTCATCTTCATATAAATCTCAGTGATTAATTTAGCATTCAGAGGTGGAATAAGAATAAGACACCCAGGCCAAATTCCAATCCAGCCTTCCAGCATCATGTCCTCTCACTTCAGACTCACACTCAGACATTCAATTTTACTATAACACAGTTTAAAAATTAAATATTGATATGAATGGTGGATTTTGTAGGGCCGTATCTTCCCTACATGCCACTAATTCATTGTCTTTATCCTACAATCTGACAACTACTCCATTCAGGTAGATGCTCTTGTTTGTGAGTACAGAAGGTGATTCAAAAGGCATTGCTACACAGCATAAAGACAATTTATTATGCCAACATACTGTGTCTTCCTCTGTAGATTAACATAAATAATTATTGTAATACTGCACTGCACTAGAATATGCTTAAAGCTAATTGAATACAAAATGAATATACTTTTTATATTTCCTCATGAATTACAGTTAAGCCTTCTATTTTGTGACAGAAACCTAGAATTAAAGTAGAAGAAACAATTAATGTTATAATTATGTGTTTCTAAACTTATATTCAAAAGCATTGGCAAATTATTGTCAGAATATTTGCATACAAGCTGAACAATTAAGTTGTCAGCTGATTCTATTTCTTCTTATTTTTCTTGTTTAACTGGTTAATTTTTTTAATCTATTTTGTTATCAGAGCCAGTCAGAACTTTCAACACTACTTCATTGCTTAATTTGAAATAGCATAGGTGGAGATACATTAGCAAAAGGAAGAAGAGAAATACATTGATATTTTTAGTATATTTCTCTTACTTGCCGAGTACCTGACAGTTCTGGAAAGTGAATTAATAGCATACATGGCAAAAGAATGGTAGACCTTCTGTCAACTGAGAGCTGCAGTAAAACCTTGATTCAGTTGTGCTGGAGGTGGGATTTTCATCATAGTGTTATGCTGTATTTTTTCCCTAGCACAGCAAACTAATAACTCTTAGTCTATTAGAAATAGCATTAAAATTTTTCCTTTTTTAAATATGAAGAAACATTTGACCCAAAAGGGTAAATAGTTTGATTCTCATAAATAGAGGGTGAATTGCTCTATGTTAGAAAAAAATTAATAGTACAGCTCCTTTCACTAGAAGAACCCTCTGAAAACAATATCCAAATTTCCTGCAGACACTGTCAAATTGAGATATGTCACACATGAAAATTCAAGCCCATTTCTTACATAGTTTTACTTCTGCTTTGGCCATGACATAAGCAGATTTGATGTCTGTAAGAGGAAAAAATAATCATAATTTAAACTGTGAAATCCACTGACAAACACATTTTTCTTTATTTATTTTTTTCTTTCTTTTTATTTTTTAACCTTGAGTTAAGCAATCAGATCTCTGAAAAAGCTATATTTAGGTTTTTTTTTAATTGACCCATTATTTTGCTTGCTTTCACTGCCAGAACCCCCTACTGCAAACAAGGATAAGGATGCTACCTGGACTTCATTTGATGAATAGTTTTAATTAAAATATTCTGTACCATAAGTATTTTAATGTTACAGACAAACCAAAGGTATGCAGTAATAAATTAAATTATACATTTAAATTAATCTATAAATATGCTATAAAATTGACAGGATATTTTTAAGATAGAGAATGAGACATGGATTGCTAATTATGACAATTAAATATCATGAGTAAAAATAAATGACAATCAATATCCTAGAACCATTTTGTAAAAAGAAAAAAGGGAGGAAATATAATATCATTTAGATGTCTATAAAGGTGAAAAATTATTAACAAGTTAGAGTCCTGATTTTTCTACTGTAATAAAATGATAAGCAGTAGAACATTATACTTTTCATCACTGCTAGCCATAAATACTGTGCATATACTGTACTGGCACAATCCATTATGGGATTCTTCTATTTGGATCTATTATGTTCAGGATAATAACATGTTTAATTTTTACTAATAAAATTTCCAGGCTTTCTGCTCACTACGAGTCCGATCTAGAAGCCTGTGAACTTATTGGAAGCTTTTCCTTTGCATTTAATGAATTTTGGATCAGTCCCTATTTTAAGGGAAAAAAAATTTTAAAAAAACCAAAAAAACAAACCAAACTAAAGAAAAATCAACCAAACAGCAACAAACAAATGCAAGTTGCAGCAGTGTAGTGGTTATGCACGCACAATCAAGGCCTCAGCACCACTGATTCTTTTTCTGTACGAGGAGCCACCCAGGGTTCCTTCCTATTAGCAGGTATCTGGACCAAGCATTTGCTCACATGCCACAGGACACCCACCTGAAATTCCTTCCTTAATTACTTCCTCACACCAGAAGAGCATTAAGGCCAGCCAAAAGACACAGCTCTGCTTTGTCTGCAGTGCTGTGTTAGGGGTAGTAAATGTGTAAATTGGGTGGAAACCCATTAAATTACTGTCTCGAAATTGTCTGTTTTAATAGTAGTAATGTCCCAGCCATGATATGAATTTACAGTCCATCTTCTTCACGACCATTTATCAAAATGGTAAAGGCAAAAAAAGTGAAGATTGGACTTCTTTTTCATCCTGGATATTTGGGCTAATAGTCATTACTATATTCATATTAAATTCCTACTCCGTGTCTTTCAATCATACATTTTTCTTCTAATTAAGGCATATTCACTTTTTTGCTAATTAGGTATTCTTTGTTGCACAATGTTTGCTCTAATCTTTTGGAATCTCTCTCAATATCCAGTCATTGCCTTCATTACTGGCTCCCCTAGAATCCAACCAAAGCATGTTATTTTTTCTGCTAATTATATCCTCATTTACAGATTGTTGCCTTCTCTGATTGGCTCTTTAAACCAGTTGCTATGACTTCATTAGCAATGTCTTCTGACCCTGTTATTTCTTGTGACAGGATTTGCTCCACTTGTCCTGTAGCACTGTATCCCAGGGTCACTCCTCTCCCGGGCTGGAATAGTGTCAAACACGAAAGGTTTAGGGCAGAGAAAATCACTGCTGAAGTTGCTAATTACCACATGCAGCAACGGTACAAATTAATGCTTCTAGCAGTTTAGGGGAAAAAAAAAAAAAGAGTGTTTTAAAGGTGTCATTAACAGGTTAGTTTCATTTATATATGTGCTTGACAAAAAAAAAAGTCATCGTAGTGTGTTTTTGCTTTTACAATCTCTCCATCAAATAAGTGGTTTTAAATCACGTGGGATTTCTTTCAATGCTATATGGCAATAAAATTACTGAATAAAGCAGTCTTGAGCCCAATGATTTTAGAAGGCAAATGTTTCTAAACATATTTTCCTATTGTAACTTGAATTTCAGAATCTTGTAGTGTATTAGGATTTGATTTCTAACCTGTCCTATACAAATAGTGGTCTCCCTTAAAACAAGGATTACATTTTCAGGCATTTAGAAAAAATAAGTAATTATACAAGGACAACATATTAAGAGAAAATTAAAATATATGGAACTGCAGTGAAGTACTAATACAATGCTTATATTAAGCTGGAGAATGGCATGAGATTACAATTTTCATGGGGTACAAACTGCATATTGTGCTAATTGTGTTCCCCACTTTTAGTCTCTTGCAAATCTGAATAATCCATTACCAGAACCGGAGATTCAAGCACATAGCAGAGTTTAATACAAGTTAGTTAATATGAAAAACGCTGTATCTAGTTGTTTGCAAAATTACTTTTGTTGATTAAAAGGCTCTTCAGAACTTCCGGCTTGTGAAAGGGTTTTAAATTGTCTAATGCTGATTGTGATTGCTATGCAGAAAAAAGGCAATGCGAAGCAAACCATTATATCACTGAATCTTTGTTAAGCAGGCCTTGAAAGTGCTTGACAGCATAATTAATCTTGTGATATGAACAAAGAAACCAACTCAATAGTATTGAAGATGCTTATTAAAAATACTAAATACCTTTTTCCACTTAAAAACCTTTTGAAATACTGTGGAAAGTGCCATTACCTTTTTTTGTTTTTGCACTATTTTAGTCTAGAATTGATACAAGGGACACATAGCATGAGAAAAAGAATAAACTAGATGACAATAAAAATTAGTTTGAAAAACAATGCTCCCTGATTTGGGGTGTCAGCTAAGCAACCTCCAAGCATTACAAAAGACTCCTGCATACACACACACAGTGTCCACTGTTGTTATCTTCAAAAGTTATTTAAAATAATCACTGGTTGTCAGTCATATTACACTTTCAAAGTAAATCTTATTAAAATCATTTATATTTAAATGGATAACATCAATTTTAATTGTTGCCTTATGTGGTGA
The DNA here is from genome assembly GCF_000277835.1 of Geospiza fortis. Classification (NCBI taxonomy): domain Eukaryota; kingdom Metazoa; phylum Chordata; class Aves; order Passeriformes; family Thraupidae; genus Geospiza; species Geospiza fortis. Next base: position 691,456 of record NW_005054408.1, on the reverse strand, counting down.
CTGTATTGTGTGATGCCATACCAGAACAGATCATACATGTAAGATTCCCTGATACAGTGGGATGTGTTTGTGGGATAAGTTAATCCCAAATATACTGAGGGGAGCAATACAAAGATATGGAGAGCGTGCTGTGACACGGGCTGGAAGAAAATTTATCCACAGCTTGTAATGTGCATGTTTGCAGCATGCAGAGACAGAGGGAACCAGCCTTTGCAGAGGGAAGCTGCTGACTTTCAGCTGAATGTACAGTCTGTTTTGAAAATTCATTAAAAAATTACAATTATGGAAATTAATGTTTAGAAAATCACCACTTTTGATGCCCCTCAATTTATTAAGAACCTGATGCTGCTCCCAATGTTAACATTATCTCTTTAAGGCCAATTTATCTGTTTAATTCTGGAAAGCGTAATTATGCAACTAGGACTTGATCCTGCAAGACAAACAGAACTAGGGAAA
>NW_005054408.1:672970-690974 GCF_000277835.1 Geospiza fortis | reverse complement strand
GGCTGGCTGGCTGCAGGCTGCTCCTTGCATACACCAGGAGCCAGCCAAGGAGCCATCCCGCGAGGATCACAGTTTTCTGGGAGATGGCATCCCTGGTTTTGGTCTCTGTGGCCTCTCGATGCCCTAAAACATGCTGTTCTTGTTTTCTAATAAGGTCAACTGTTCTGTATACCCAGACAAAGAACTGCAGAGTGGAGCAGGAAGAATACAATGAAATAAGCAAAGCAGCACTTATGAACTCCCTTTCAAGTATCTTTTTAAGCACTGCATGTTGACTATGCCTACTCTGCCAATCTAAATTGTCTTTCCTGAATCCTGAGCACTGAAGGTACTTTCTCAGAGCAGCAAAGTTCATTGTGTTATGAAAAGAACCATACTGCACAGTTCTGTCCCATGGAAAAGCCTCCACATACAGACAAACACTCAGCACTGACACTATTTTAGACTGTGTGTGTGATCTTTGGAGAGAACCCTGCCTTATTTCCATTGAAATTACATGTAGCAGAGGGCAGCCCTGCTTCTGATCCAGGACTGCAGACATTAATTTAAATACATTTACCTGCCTTGGCAGTGAGAAATCAGCGAAGCTTAGTGCATCAAGCCCTGATGATGAGGAACAGGAGCCTTCTTTCGAACTTTCCTGATGCTGGCTGTTGCAGTCCTCCACGAAAATGCCAAACCTATTGATTAAAATACAGGTTGAATTTGGAGGTAAATACACCTTACTTTGTCCTACCTTCAAGTTTTTCAATACTCTCCAAAGACATTAAAAGCTGTGTTTCATTTTAATAACAGTGAATCATCTCTGAGGTTGATTGTCCTTGCTCAGGCAAGGCTTCCTGTGACATATGGCAATCTTGCCTGAGCACAGACAGTGTGGGAGGCTCTGATGGCAATCGTTACTGCAATTAGCAAACCACACAACCATATTCATGTTTTACTTTGCAGTTCTGATTCTAAACACTGGACCTTTTCTTGAATCCTCTATGTACAGATCTCCCATTAATTAAAATCAAACAGCAAGAAATATATAAAAAAATCAATGGTAGAATATGACTCATGTTATTTAATTAATGGGTAATTCCTCGCGTCAATATGCTGAGAAAGCTTGAACTTAACCTTTAGGATTAAAAAATTCACCATGTGAGAAAATTTGCTTTTTCCTAATCACATTTCTCCTTAACAGATTTTAAAAACACACGTAAAATCTGTTGGTCAAAGTGTTCGAGTACATACAATCTCTAAGATTGTAAGTAAACTCCTATTGCTATCCATATCAACTTAGATAATGGCAGGAACAAAAAACACCTCCAGGTACACATGTACTGGAATACACAAAAAGCTGCAGTGCCTTCAAATGATCACAACATCAGCCCACCAGCTATACCTTGCTCCTCTTTCTGTCTTTCCTCAGCCTTTCTCTTCAAGATTACCACACAGGTGTCATTTGTTGAGCTATGTAAAGTCAAGGAGCACATGGAGACAAAGTCTGTATTTCATAATAACTCAGCAATATGGATTTTGGCCTTAAGGGTACATTCATTCAAACAAGAGAATAGCAGTAAAAAAGCCCATGAGCAAAATCTTAGAACCTCACAAAAGGAAGTGTTCATTCAGGGGTGAACATTTTATTTCAAGTTTAATAAATTTCATTTTCAAAGAATTGCCAACTCACACAAATTTGTCACTAATCATCAAATCGGGGATCCTTTCTTTCCTGCTCACAATGCTAGGAATAGGCACTCCATTCCTCACTATCTGTTAAAATGGTTTCCTTTTAGCTACTGCAGATTTTCATCAATTTAGACAGTTACTTCCTCCCTGTTCTTCCTGTAAGCTGTAACAAGTCTAGCATCTACCTTGTCTTAACTTACTAAAGGAAAAAAAAAAAGCCTCAGTAGTTCATGTTTCTTATCCACAGGGTTTGAAGCATCACCAGTGGTGGAAGGATCATTAGGAAGACTCAAGACAGCCTAGGAATCCTTACATGCCCTCTGAAGGACTCTGCTTGGGGAGCCCAACATCCAAAATCACCCTGGGCTCACAAAACTACAGGGTTTGATCCATAACATATTTATAAGAAGGCAGGATGTGGATCTGTTTCTTTGGACCTTTTATAGTGACCTAAGACACCAAAACAGGCCTTCTAGCAGCTTACTCAAAGAAAACAAGGGGGACCTTTTGAAGCTTGGGGAGTTGTGTTTTCTTCCTTTAGTACCCAGACATGCAGATTCACTGGGAGGGAGTAGTCAGATAACTGAAACTACAGACAGCAACCTAACACCCCACTGGACTCCACTAGACCTTTTCTAACCTGTTTTTGCCTATTGCCAGGACTGGAGAGTCATGGCAGAAAAACTGCCCTGTTGTGAACAGCAACTGTCCTTGGCTAAGAGGAGCTGCTGGATGCTAGGCCAGGAAAAGGTGCCACGGATATCAAATGAGGGCCAAAAGACTTTTTATTTTTCATTTTCAGTTCATTTTTCTTTGAATCTGATAGGAAAAGACACAGTCCATATTCTTTTGTAGTTTTTAGCACCGCATTCACCACCCCAGAGGTAGGATTCTTTATCCAGATATGAACAAAGGCCCCAGATTTTCTGTGCATTTTTTTCCCACAGTTACAGTCTGATGCTATGGGAGCAGCCTCTGTTTCTCAGGTACTCTGAAGCAGAACATGACCAGAACAGTCTGTGTTTACATTCCTTGTCTTGAAGTATTTTGCACCAAATGATAGCTGTAAGAGGGTCAATGGATGTATTAAATCTGGACAAACCTGAAGCATTCCAGATGCCCCACCCCAGTCAGGGGGCCTGTGGCACAAGCCTTGCGCCCAGCCTGAGCTGGCTGCTATAACAAAGGGGCTGTGTGAAAATAATACCTAGGAGTGAATTTTCACTGCTGTATGCTGACTCCAGTAAACTGGGATTTCTAATGTATTCTGAACACGTCTTGACTAATATGTGCTGGCTTGTATGTAAATGTTTCCTGTCGTTTGTTGTGTTTTTTGATTTTTTTTTAATTTTCCTAATGGACCAGGCTGCCCTAGGAATGTCATTATATGCAGGACTACATGATCATCAGGATGCTCTCATTGCAAAGCAATGCAGCTTGTTTATACTTGACAGTAAGAAGTTTGTACATTCAGGCCAAGTGTTTCTGTGGTTTAGAGCACCTTTCTCAAAGTCCTGAATTCCAACATTCCCTTCCTCTCTGAAAGCTGAAGAGCAAGGCCACCCAACCATTCCCTGCTCCTGGCAAGAGGGACATCAGAACATGTCAGTGCAAGACAAGAGTACTTCATAAAAGAAACTCTTTTCAGTCACAGCCCCCTCACACAGCAGAAACAAGGACAGGCAGTATCAGAGGACTCACAAGATGTGAGAAGGATGAAGAACGTCAGTAAATCTTCCTCTGGTCAAGCCCTGACATTTGCAAAGTATGCAGAGAAATAGTGTACCTCATCTTCTTCTTCAGAGCCACCCTTCTTGGACCAAGAGCTGCAGCTGTAGCGCAGTAAACACAGGAAGTTTGGATCAGATCAGCCAGGGAGAAGATAAATTCCTGTTCTATGACTGCATCTCTCAATGGGAGCCCTTTTTCATTAATGGCATATTCCAACCTCTATGACCAGAGCTGTGCCTGTTGGAGCACTGCTGGCAGGAAATTTTTCTTGGTAAGAATGACAGTAAAGATGGGGAGAAATTATTTTTCACAAAATTAAGTGCAAAGGAATGAAAAAGCTAAAGAAAAAGCAATTTAGTGTTTCATGGCTTGTTAAAACAACAAAGAGGGTTTAGTATCATAGAGCAGGAGGATTAGGAGGATCAGAAATCCAAATCTGGGATGGGACCTTCCAAACACAAAAAGTGTTGAAAATGGTACAGAAACATAAACATAGCTGGAAATTGATAGAGTGTTGTGAGAGAAACAGAGGTAAAATGAGAAACAAGAAAGTAGTAATTCTGAAGATGAAAACTGAATGAAACTATAGCCTATGTTAACTGCCCAACCTTCCCTTTCTCCCTAATCACTTTTGGATTCATTGCCCTATGTGACACAGCATAATTAGAGGTAATTATAGCAATACAGATTTCATGAAAATTAGCTGTATGAAGAAAGACCTCTATAGCATGTCTACTACGTGCAGAAAAGGCAGACACAATGCTTTCCTCCATTTAGCAGAAGTCAGCTGGCCAGTCAGCTCCCATCTACTGCCAGCACTGCCAGACCCTGCCCAGCCATGGTGTGGTGAGCAGAGAGGATAAAGGTTTTATGCCTGAGAGGCCAGGCTTCGTTTGTTCTCTTGTTCATGAAAACATCATGATATTCTGTTTAAATCGGAAGAATTTTAAGTGAATTATGAGTTGAGAGCTTTACTTCACATGCAACAATAATGAGAGCTTGTTTGTTTGCCACTAGAATTCTAATTATTCTAATGATCTGCTATTTAGTTTACTATTGTAGACTAGAGATTATGAAAGGGAATTTACTCTTGATTAAGATAAGAATGAGAGAACAGAGTCTCAATGAATTATGTGCTTGCAAAGTTTGACAGAGTACAAATTTACTGGTTTCCATGAAATTCCACTGTAACAGTTCTAGGATTCAAGATGATAATGTGAATTCTCACTTAGAAATTAACTAATTCTTCAATTAATTACAAAACCTGAAAAAAGTAAAATTCCCCTACATTCTTAGCTTTCTCCCCATGCAATTAAAAAAAAAGTATCAGTAGTGTCTAATTACTCATAAACACAAATCTAATAAATCCTGAAGGAGCAGTCTTACATAAGAACAAGCTGAGTTTTTAAAAAGCCCATGATTAACAGCACAAAAACATGTGCAAAGACAGGAGACAATTTTTTTTCTACTCAAAATATAGCATATGCCATTTCTAGTGACAATGTTTGCATGTTATCAGAAGTCAAAGCAATTAAGAAATTTTTTAAATTCACTGCTATGTACAGAATTAAATTTACATTGGAATGTATTTAAGACGCCATTCTAACAATATCTTGAATTTTTCACTGAAAGATCAGCTGGTATATTTTGTCCACACCTAGAAAATCATAGGTCAAGTAGGATCTGAACTCAAGCTGGGAAATTCTCAAGTTCTGTCTTTTGATATTTGATAACAAGTCAGTAAAGAAGACAGACAACCTTCCAGGGGGGTAAGAGACACAGATTTAACCATTACATGATATCTCATGAAGGGACATAATGTGTTCTGAGTTACCATAAGTAAAATTAACAGTATGGAATATGCATTGCAGTTAGATTGATTGCTGAGCAAAGCTTCTTGCCATTCACATGCATAGGTAAGAGCTGTTCATTGTGGTTCAGATGTAAAAGAGGAAATTAAGGACAAAAATATTTGATACATCCATAATGCAAACTTGGACGTCATATAGTTTTGCTGGACAGCTCAGGTTTTAGTAATTTAAATTAGTGAGACTGATTATACACTGATTATAAATTTAGGAATTAGCTATCCAAATTTATAGATATTTTAAAAGGAAGGGCTCATCAAAAATCAGCATTCCAACACAGAGGCCCCCTGCTTGTAGCTCTGGCTGGTGGGTGAGCAGTTCAAGAGAAAATGAGGAGTTTACACCAGAGCTACACATAGATCCTAGCTGTTTACAGAAGAGATGATCTTCCCAGGTAACTGCCTGCACTCTCTATTTGAAATACATCTCCACTGGTAGAGCAACAGCTTGAGTTTGATGGATATTCTTGTTGCATTCTGAGGTGTGAAGAAAAGGCCTGAACTGTGCATATGCTATAGAAGACAGTTTTCGCTATTACTTCTGGTGGCTCATTGTAGCTGTTACTGCTTTGTTCACAACCTTTGCACTCTGTGATGTCTCTTGAAAATACAGCATTTATTTCACTGGTTGCCTTCAATTAAAGTGGCAATTCTGCTCTGAAGAGAAATCTGCAAAACGCCATTTGACTCAGGGTTTTTTTTGTGACTCCCAAACGAATGTGTTCATTTCATGTCTGTAAATGTGAATGCCAGCTCCACAGGCACAACCTGATGGCTGAGCTGGTTCTTCTCTTCATCCTGCCTCTGTGAGTGTGCCCTTTACTAATTCTTGGGCTGCCTCAATGTAATTGCTTGTACACAGATGTGCAGAAGGTGCAAAGAATGGATCTAATCCATCTTGCCCTACCTTAGTGGTTTTTGTATCTGTACTTAAACAGGAAAATAAATAAGTTAAAAATAAAAAGTCTGTCGGTTTGGGTTTTTTTTATAAAACAAGCAGTTAGTTATGCAGGAACACATACACCTAGATGAAGGCTGTGCTAAAACATTATTTGCATGACAGGTTTTAAAAAGTTGAATTTTGTTTTAAAGCCAGGAAAAATCACATTGTTTGTGAGAAGGTTGTCCATGAGTGTGAAACAGGGATTTTTTTATTTTTTTTTAAGCTCAACTTTTATAAATAGTTAAAATACAGCAATATTCCCTTGTACTGTAGATAGAAATGGCTGCAAGCACCACTTGGTGTAAGGAATCTGAAAGCAACTTAAGGCAGAGAGGATGGATAAAGTTGAAAAAGTGGATAGTTACATCTGTAGCAGAGACAGATTTGATCCTAAGTCCTCCAGAACATCCTCCTTTACTTTCGTTTTCCAGGTATTCCCTGACCAAAAAGCATTTCTGAAGAAAATCCCATCTAACCAGGACTGATTCTTCATATTAATCAGTTGTGAAGAGATCATCCCACTTGGATGGCATGATAAATACATCTTAAAATGACAAAATCCAGTAGGAGTAGAAAGGAGAGCTTTTACATTTCTGATGCTTTCCCACACAAGCATAGAGAATCTTTATACAGAACTGTATTCAGTGTAGAATTTCTCAAAACCTAAACATACTGACTGCATTTCTTAGAAAAAACAGGGGGATTTTTCAGAGCTAGTTTAAGGGTTTGATGATTGTGGGAGAATTGGAATAGCAAGTCTTTTTTAACTTCCTATTCATACCCTCATAAAAGGCATTCTGTAGAAATGAAGAATACTTATTCAGTTGAAAAGTTACTCATGGCAGAAAAAATTAAAAACAGAAGTATGAAAAATATGGGTGACATCATACATACTATATAGATACCTAGTGCTGTGAGTTATTACTTTTTAATTTTTCTCAGACACACATAATTAAAATATTTAAGAATTCAGTCTTCCAGTTTCTCACAACATAGTTTTTAAGGAAATTGGTGAGGTACATGTTTCATAAGTCTGAATCTAGACTTGGTTATTTTGGCATCCAGGTATTCCATACCAAGTGACACTAAATCTGTTTAGACTCATAGATCAGTAATTTTTCCCTGTTTCTCATACATGCATTTTTATGTCTCTCCTACAATTTCCTTTATGGGTGAGCAAGACAAAACTGGCTGCCTGGAATATTGCTCAATGTGTATTGAGATTACAATAATTCAGTTAAGCACAGGTCCGTATATCTACCATAGGATGCTCCTCCGGATGTTCTTGTATTGCTTTCCCACATAGCAATTAAAGCAGCTTTAGGAATAGCTTGTCATATATTTACCTTGAATAGACTGCATTCTAATAGAGGTCAGCTGCAGCCATGAATTTTATGCCCACTGTATGAAAGAGCAATATCAGTCCATCTCTGCTGGCTAAAACACTCCTTGCTGAGCAGATGGCTGATTCACTGTCTTGTAGATTCTTCATGGCCAACTTTTAAGCATAGTGACTTGCCACTAATAAGACACAGGTGCTGCTGTAGAAGAACATGATGTTCTTTCATATTTCAAACCAGTATTTCAACTCCAAAAAATTCCAGTAAACAGTTTCTGAGATGTGCAAAAACAGTATCAGCTGATCCAAGGGTTCAGTAACAGCAGTATAGGAAAGTTTTTGCTGTAATTCCCATAAGGATTTTAATTATACTGTTTTGTCTTTTCAGTTGGAGACAGCATTTCCTATTGAACTGCTAGTATGGTATTGACAACTCAGGTGTTCAGCTTTATTCTTTTGCACTGAGCAAGCAAATTACTTCATATTTATATCGTGAACTAACGTTTCAAGAAGCTATGAATGGATTGATGCTGTTGTGGATATGTTACCAACCCCCAGCTCTTCACTGTTCAATATAATACTAAGCAAAACCAGCAGCTGCCATTGATTCTCTGAGCTGCTCTAAGAATGAAGCACATTCCCAAGGATTGTTTTAAAGCATCAATTACTATTATTTTGTTACATTAGAAAGCATTTTAGAGCAGGATTCATCTGCCCAAATATAGATGAAGCCATCTGCACCTGAGCTACTTGTGAGGGCTCCCTTTATAGTCAGTGGAGAGAAACAGACACTTTTAGAGTGCAATTGATCTTCTCTTAAGATTGACAGCTACACTGTAGACATCTAAAGTTGGATGAGATTAATAGTGTCCCCAACATTTGTTAAATTATGCAAGATTCTATATAAATAGAAGACAAAGTCTCTTCCCTAAAGAGCTTTCATCTTCAGTCAATACATTCCCAGAACTGAGCATCTAAATTGCTTGTCTTTGTCAAGTGCCTCCCTTTGATGTTATTCCATGAGGTGTTCTCTAGTTTTCCTGGACAACCACAGCACTCACTTGAGAAAGCAATACATTCAGGACAGGGAGCAGAAGAATTACCAAGAGCAGCTCTGAGAGCTATTTTTCTAGCCTAGTAATAGGTAACTTTTTGAAAAGTTTTTATTTATCTTTTTAGAAGTGAGTTGTATTTTGTCAATTTTTACTGACAAGCTGGTAAGGCAAGCACTTCAAAGTAGAATGAAGTGTTTGCCTTCAAGAGCCCACTCTTCCCACATATGCTGATTCCTCTGGGAAGACAGCAGAGTGAATTAGTGGCTTCCTCCTCTTCACTACCCTGTGACATGCATGCACATACACCAGCACAGAGATATATGGGAATTAGAAACATTTTCCAGGTTTGGACAGAGCACTGGAGGTAGGAATCCACAGGCAACGCAGACCTTAAGCAGACTTAAGCTGAACATTATCACCACTCCTTTTGTTAACAAAATTGCAGCTCAAGGGGAGGGCACAATTTGATTTTTCTGAGGTACCCAGCTGTTTTAGAAGAGGACAAGAACAGCATCTACACTTACAGGGAACACAGAATATTGGAAAACGAAGTTTTTTTAACGCCTTGCTTTGTTATAACAAAGTAACAGGAAAGCTCTGGGTATTTGTAACAATCAAACTTGTACAATCCAGTTATTAAGCTAAAATCATATTATATGTATTGCTATAATAGGAGATCAAGGTGCTAGAATGAAATGAAAGCTAAATTCTGAATTGCAGCTCTGCACCACTAAAGTGCATATGAATATGGGAGATATTTATATTAGAATTTTGTTAAAGAAATACTAAAATACAGCCATCTATGTCCATATTTCTATGGAGTACACAAATGACTACCGGAATTGTTATAATTAACACTAACAAGGGAGATGAACAGCTCAATAAGAGCTGAACAGCTTCTATAAGGATCAGAGAAAGGGAAATATTTCCAGGTCCAGTAAAAGAAAAAAACCAACAAAACTACAAAAAAACCAACCAACTAAAGCTTTGCCTGTCTGATCCTAAATAATCAATCTCATTAGTCTAGAATAATTTCACAGCAGCGTGCAACTACTTCAACAACATTTCTAATGCACCACTCCCATTACAGTCAGACTTAACCTTCAAAACAACACCAGACACAAGCTTTTTTACAGAAGTTTCACAAGTCACCATTTTTTCTCTTGTATTTTTCCCATGCTCACTTCAACAAAGCTAAGCACAACTTACTTCAGAAGTTATTTTAAAAAAACTTGTGCATTCCAAAAAATAAAATGTTGCATTCCATAACTTACCCTGCTGAGCAGGTGTATTAAAAGCCTATTAATATTTTGTCTATAATGGTTGGGAAAGACTTTTTTTTAGTTCGAAGAGCTTCTTTTCTGACAAAACATCTGAACCAGATTGGAGGTTTCCCAATGAGTTATCTACAGTAGACTGAAGCCTCACCTGTAGAAGAAATAAATAAACAAATCACTTGCTCAAAGAAAAATAACTTCATCCAGAAGCACATCAGGTTTGTCAAGTCAGTACAGGACAGGTCTAGTTTGCTGAGCTGGACTCTAGAAGAAGTGGAAAGCTGATTATTCTACTGAATACAAGATATCATAACTAAAATAAACAACTCAATAATTATAGTATCTACAATAACAACAGCAGGATAACGTGTATTTATACTTGTCAGTAAATAAGCTAAACCAAAGCCCCAGCATTTTTAAAGAATTTTTCCTACTTCTTATAGTCTGTCACTGGGCAACTAGGCTAAAGAGAACATTCTTGTTCAATGCCTATAATCTCTTGGATGCATATTTAACTATTCAAATTTAGCTAACATACTATTTTCACTAAAATATAAAGCAAAACAAGATCTCAGTCACAGCCACAAAATCTTTTTTAATGTATTCCTTGTGCTACTTCTGAATATTAATAAAAATTAATAATTAATTTTGCCTTTGGCATTGCAAGATATACTAGTTTTAATTAGTGTACTGTACTCCTATACAATTAAAAAATAATTGATGTCCACACTTATTGGCGGTCTCTGTGATCTCTTTTCCTGTTGTTGTCAACAAATGCCTCAAAAAACAAGTTCAAGAATGTTTTGCTGTCCACTTGATTTACACACCAAAAGTAACAGACAAATCTTTTATGATGAAACAGAACAGTTTTCTGTTTAAATTATACACAAGTATATTAACTAGAAAGAGAAAATTAAAAGCTGATGGCTCAAAGAAATAATGGAAAGACTATCAAAATGTTTAGTCTATCAACAAATTTGCCTGCAATGTATCAGCAGATGACAGTATCTTAACTTAAATGCAGTGGCAATCTTGTATTTGTTACGTCAATCCTATTGAGCATTTAATGCTGATGTCCCTCTTGATCAGTTTCAGTTATTTAAATTCAGCATATCATGTTGCTGTTCTCCTACATCACATTAATTGTACCATGAATTATTTCATTATATAACACTAAGGTCTCTCTTTCTCTCAAGCACAAGTCAAAGAATTAAAGTATAAATTCCCACTGGGAAAGAAATCTAACTTCCCTTCAATGTATTTGCATCAGGATCTTGAATAAATATAAGTGGGTTTTTTAAATACAGACACTGAAACAAAGACATGGAGTCCCAGATGTAAATTCTCCAGCACAGTTACGAAACAGAACAAAAAACTCATATGGAAAAGAAAATCCCAAACTGACTATTCCTTATCTAAGCCAGAAGTCCATGCTTGTAATTTGGGTCAGAAAATGTATCCAAAAGAATCATTTTGGGGCATGACAAAGAGCTAAGTAAAAATTGCTGAGCTTATTTTTTCAATATCACAGGCATACACCCCTCAGAGTTTGACACAGGACAGGGGCCAGATAAACAAATAAGCAGAACAACAAAAAGGATTTAGGCAACACAGAAGTATTTTTTTTTCTTCATCTAATCCACATGCTTGTAAAGTAGCGAACATGAAAAATCAGCAAATCAGATGTTTATTTAATTAATGCTTTTATAATGATTAACGATCTCAGTAGTAATTTCAACTAAAAATGGATAGTAATTTAAATAACGCATTTAAACAAATATCACTGAAGAACTGAGAGTACTACAAAGTACATTCTTATTTCTGAGGATTTTTCAAAGTTATTTCTCAACAACTTTTCTGGCATGGCACACAGAAGTCACTGGCCTCAAATGAGAGGAATTGAAGTGGTTTTTTTGTGTGATGGAAGGAACGTCAAACCAGTAAAGTCTCTCTGAGGTGTGAGTTCTGTGAGGGATGCCCAACTCCCACTGCAGCTTGGAGAGGTTGGGGCTGGAACTGGACGATCTTTAAGGTCCTTTCCAACTCTAGCCTTGATATGAGTTTGTGAGGCCCAAACTGCTGGGCTTGCTGCTCCTCCTGAAGGTGTAAATGCCTCCGTTACCACCAAAAAACTCTAGGAGCTGCTTTTTTTGGAGCAGAAATCTGCAATAGATTTAGTGGCAAATCTCATTACTGAAATAAAACAAACAAGAAAATGACACAAACCAATAGACCAGAGAAACACAGACACTTCAGGAAAAGGCTGAGAAGCCTGATGTCCCCCACCACTGCTCTCCTGCTGCCAAGCAGTTGAGGTTTGCTGTGGGAAATGTGGGACACCTGGAGACCTGCTGGGCCTGACAGCACCAGGAGCCTCCTGCCCCTCTGCCCATGGACCACTGCACTGCCCAGGGAGGTCCAGCACTGCCCATGGATGTCCAGCACTGCCCAGAGAGGTCCAGCACTGCCCAGGGATGTCCAGCACTGCCCATGGGTGTCCAGCGCTGCCCAGGGATGTCCAGCACTGCCCATGGATGTCCAGCACTGCCCAGGGACGTCCAGCACTGCCCAGAGGGGTCCAGCACTGCCCATGGGTGTCCAGCACTGCCCCGAGATGTCCAGCACTGCCCATGGGTGTCCAGCACTGCCCCGAGATGTCCAGCGCTGCCCAGGGATGTCCAGCACTGCCCAGAGAGGTCCTGCACTTCCCAGAGAGGTCCAGCACTGCCCAGGGAGGTCCTGCATTGCCCACGGGTGTCCAGCACTGCCCCGAGATGTCCAGCACTGCCCATGGGTGTCCAGCACTGCCCCGAGATGTCCAGCACTGCCCAGGGAGGTCCAGCACTGCCCAGGGGCTCAGGCTGGCACTTGGCTCCATGGGCACCCCGTGCCTGCTGCCACTTGAGAGGGAGGCCCTGCACGCCACAGCTCCCCAACACGTCTCTTCACAAAACATCAACACTGGATGAGCCTTTTGCCTTTTGCACAAGTTCAAGCTCCTGCCTGATTGGGATTTTTCTCCCTTGAATGTAGCTGTGCAGGTAACAAATCCCCAGAATCACCAGAGAGGCCTCCTGGTTCTCTGGGATCCATTGCTCCCCATGACACCTGATCGTCCATGCAGGCCCTCTGCCCACACAGGAGAACTTGAACACCTTTCACTCACCCATCTCACCAGGCCTCAGCTGAAGGCTTGGGGTGCCTGGTAAGGCAAGATGAAACTACAAAAAAGCTTCACACATTTTCATCAAAAACAGTCAAGAGACCTCAAAATCTTCCATGACCACAAGGACACCAGCACACCATGGGCCAGCTACCACCACCTCTGCAAGGCATCATGGCTGCAAACTTTAAAAGCTTTAATGTGGATTTGTGCTAAAACTGAATAAGTTGGGCATACTGCTTCCAAAATTCCACTTTCTAGTCAAATGCCTGGGGTCTCAAATTATAGTTTAGTAATTTTGGCACTATTTCTGTCCTCAGTTACAGCCACAGGTACTGCAGAGCAAGTGTATCAAGTAGGAATTAAATAGCATGAGTGGGAGGGAGATGTTTTTATCAAGTTTGCTTGAACTTCCAAAATTCATCAGAAATTTCACCTGGCTAAAAAGATTAAAGAAACATAGATAAGAGTCACTAATTCGCATCTAACTAGATAAAGTCAATAGAGTGGTAAACTGTAGACACTTAAATTCTGCTTAACCTTAACACTTACTTTATTTAGAAATTTTCATATTCTATGGATACTTTTAAAATTTTTTCAACAAAAATATTTTCAACAATTTTAAATTTCAGATTTTGTAAGTTCTGTTTGTATCATAGTGTCACAGTTACAGGTAATGCAATTCTGAACAATGAGCCCTAACAATAAACTTGCCTTTTAGCCTTCCTCATCATCCTCAGTTGAGGGCAGACAAAGTAATAAATGTAATCCAAAGACAACTACTGCAGAAGGTCTCCGTATCCCAGCCAGGGCTCCAGAGGTCTACTCCTAGAAGTTTTGATTATAAAACTCTTCTTTCCCTCTCATCATATATTTCTTCCCAACCCTCCCATAGAGGCAGTCCTGAACTGGATGCTTTTCCCATTTTATTTATGTGAATTCTCATGATATGTCATGCACCACATTCACAGCAATCACTGGCAGATAGTTAAAGTTTCTAACTGGCTACAGGGAAAACCATTTTCTACCAACTGTTCTCCCACATGCCAGGATAAAATATATCTTGTGGACTAAATCTCTTCCCACTTGTGTCCTGCCAAAAAGTATGGGTTTTGTTTTTTAAACGAGGCTTGAATGAAATTCCATTAGCTATTCCTGAGCCATGGCAGAAAAACTATTCCAGCATAAAAAAAAAAATAAAAAATCTAACTACAGATAATTGAACTTGTCTCAAACATGAGTTGTTTTCTGGAAACATGACATGGGAATAGACTTTAGTATAATGGCAAAGTTATTTGTTTTGTACAATCTTCATTGAATCAAAACCAGTTAAAGACCACTTGAAACCATAAGGTATGTCAGTGTCTTAGAAAAATATTTTAGATCAGCTGGGATGCTTTAACCATAGAAGTCTTCTTCATGGATGGATGACTACATCCATTAGCTTGCATGCTTTACAATCCATCAGAACTCAGAAGTTCTTCCAGAATTGCTATCATCACTTTTTAATTTAATTTGTGCTATGCTTTTTCAGTATAATATAAGAAACAAAAATATTTTAAAATAAAATCAAAAGCAACATTGTTTTATCCACATTATGTTTTGTGATATTTTATACTGTTTCTTTTGGTTTGGAATGCTATATCAATGTAAGCACTGGGTGTGAGAGATTTTATATTTAATTTGCTGCAGATAATGAATGTTACTAGACTATATAAGTTTTCATCCAGGCATAGTAAGAATTACAGCATATTTCTGCTAAGCACTGAACACACAAAAAATTTAGCCTTTTAATTGCTATTGAATTGAGTTTAAGCCTTGAATAACTGAGAAAAAAAAAGAGGAATTTTAACCTGGCCATAGTAAATCCAAACTTTGTTGATGCTTGTTCATGCATCCAAAGGTATATACAGCATTCCAGTCTTCATGAAGCCTGGAAGATCACAGCTCATGGTTTCCTACATGGCTCACCTTAATTCTTCACATATTTTTGCTACATACACAATATTGGGAGTTGGGAAATATGGGGGTAGCAGCCTCAGCCTCCATATTTAACCATTGCAGATGACTCTGGGAAGAACAAAAACCACATGGATAACCACCCTACTACCCAAACTCTGCTCTGATCCCCCCTTCTCGTAGCTTGGAAAGAAAACTGGATTTTCTCCAAGGCTAGACAGGTGGCAGGGAAATATTTTTTGGTTAATTACCTCAGAATGCTGGGAAAGGTGTGCTGCTACCTCATGTCTGCATTGCGCTGCCTCACACTGGTAATTAAGCTGATCAGTACTGGTACATCTACCCACCAATCAAAGCTGGATATAAGGGATATTTTGAGGAGACAAAGCATAAAACAGCATTGAATTAAGAGTTTGGGTAATCAAGATGGCACATGTTCTACTTGAAAAATAAGGCCAATCCTTCCAAAAGAGGGACAGCTGGCATGCTGAAAGTCAATCTTAACCACAAGAAATGTATTTCTTGCTTTAAGAGTCACAGTTGGGGCCTCTGTGCAGGCTTGTAGCTAATGAGTTGATAATGTCTCCTTCAGGAGAAGGGAAAAAGGCCACTACTCAAATTTCTCCTTGATTCCTCTTCATTTGGGATCCTGGCAAATCAAGTTTAGCTCTAATATTTTTTTTAATGACCAGTCTTGCCAATAGTGGACTCAGTGACAAGCGCACTCAACCCAGCCTTAAATTAAACACAGCATTATAAATGAAAAATTGGAGACTACACACAAGTGGTTTAACTGAAATTAGGGAAGCTACGTGCTTTTACACAGCATGCATGTTTTCAGCATTGCACATGTCTCACTGTTTCAGAACACTGGACTCACCCCTCACATTGTAACACTCTTGAACACATACAAATTTAACCACCATTATTTTTAATGCACTGTTTTCTGTAGGGAATACCACAGCAAAGTCGATTTTGTATCATTAACAAAAAAAAAAAGAAAGCAGAAAGATTTTCTGCTATCAGTGCTGCCAAAAAAATGCAGCCTTGTGGATTTCTCTAAAGATAAGTATGAGAGATGTTCTCCGTATTTCGTAGAGTAAATAATGTGCTGCCCTGCCGAATCCACACAAATGTAAAAACAAGCACAAAGATGCAAAGTTAGTGACTTGCTTAATAATTTCCAGAAGCTGAATAATTTGGCCTAGGCAGATATATGTGTGTGGCACCAAATGCTTACCTTACCTGCAATTTGCTGCACATATCTGTGGAAGTATGTGTGCACAAGAGGAGCCAATTTAGTTTCCAGGCCTCACAGTGGACCAAGTTACATATTTTCAGTCATTTTTTTTCCTATAGTCTCTATACTTAAAATGAACTAAACAAATATCACTAAAACTGTCCTTTAACTTCACCTAACCTGAAAATGCCTTGATTCACACATAATCTTACTATGTAAGATATTTCTACAAACATATTTATATGGGGCATAAAAAACAACATGCAGCAGAACTTAAGACTAGTAAACAGTATTAATTGAAGTATTCATGGGAGTTTTCAAAACATAAATCAAATGAATAAATGGCACAATTTTTAAACTATCACTCCCAACAAACTTTACTCTAGAAAAAAGTAACTGCTTACACTGCTTTTTAAAGATACATTCCTGCCAAGTCTGTTAGGAACCAGTCTGAATCCTAAAAAAAATAATAACTTCAGCATTTTTTGAAGTTAACTGTTAATATAAAAATGACAAAAAAGTAATATAAATTTTAAGATGGCAAGTTTAGATCAGAGTTCAATTCTGACATGCAAAGGTGATACAACTTGAAACGCTGCTAGGCTGATTTTCTAATAAAAATGAACAATACAATCAAATAAATTATATGAGGTCATTAAAACTATTAAAGTCATTCATCAAACAGAAAACAGATCTTTTGATTTTCAGGGAAATGCAAAGACTCCAAACATCCCTCTGCAAACTCTTTCATCATTTCAGTAATTTTCAACATGAGTCCATCCTCGTCTGATTCTGCTGTATGCTGCCTCCTGCTCCTCCCCCACTTCTCTAATAGTGTTCAGAGAGAACTTCAAGATGTGGGCTAATGGAGCTGGCATGGGTTGGAGTTTAATATTGCATGTACTTAACTTTTTGTGCAACTGACCAACATGACATGTCTAACTGTATAAATGGAAGTTTTATGGTGATAAGATCAGTAGTTACTGAGATATTTATGTGACATGCTGACAGATATAAAACTACAAAGCTTGCTTTTATGCCTTACATCGTCTAGAAAAAAAAGAATAAATACTAAGATGATGGGTCACTTTGAAGAGAATTTATTATCTAAATTACCTAATACCTGGCTAAGTTCTAATATGCAAGATGAGGTCTCAAAAATGCTATTAAAACTATGGACTTTAATTTCAGAAGATCTTAGTATTCTCTGCCAAATGGGGCAGAGTACAGCCAGTTTGCTTGTCTCACTCTCTCTCTAGATCACAGCCCTGTCATCCAATCAAAAAGGAGAACGATGACAAAAGCCAGAAAAAGGCACAAGATAATCTCTCTCCAGTTTTTACACTCCATAGCTTCAGGTCTCTCAGGGAGATTCCCATCACTGCTAAAGTGGAGGAGGAAGACTATCTGAAAGAGAGAAGGCCAAGATTAAAGAAAATATATTATTTGCGTGTGTGTGTATATATGAATCTATATACACACACATATATAAGTATAATCTCTGGATGAAGTGGAGTCTCCTTTACATTTTGATCTAGGAAAACCAGACTCAGAAATTCTTACAGAACAAGACAATGTTTCCTGCTGCTAGAAAGCAGCTCCCCCCAGCTGTGCCCACAGCTGAAGTTAAAAGCCTCCTCTACTTCCTTCTTTATTTGATGTGAATGGTACTTCACACACTGAGAAGGCAGCAGCCATAGCAGTAGGTGGAAGAAGGAGGAATAACCTGGTGGCAGCAAAGAAGGGAGAAAAATAA
>NW_005054408.1:654351-672934 GCF_000277835.1 Geospiza fortis | reverse complement strand
AAAACTTCAGAAGACACAAGTATCTGTCAGTATGCAAGGATTACTGACCCTGAGAACAAGATAACTCGGAGGACAAAAGAATCAGCAGACTGGGAGAAATGCAAAACATTTGGCTGTGCTGTTACTTTCCTGTGAGCTCAGACCCTTCCACAACCAAGAGGATTTTCAGTGCCCTTCATGCCCTCCTGGGATATCCCCTACCCCAGTTTTTATTGTTCACACTTCCCAGATGGACAATGAGAGAAAGCCAAATACCTCTTTAGTGGCTCAAGTATCCTAAAATCACCTCCTCTAACCATCCCCATCCCTGTGACAGTCACTCCTGCTGTGCCTCCCACATCCAGACATCAGAAGGAAGATTCACACACTCCCCCATACATTTGCCACAAACATCCATGCTTTGTCTATCACCTAAACTGACAGATAGAACAGCTAATCTCAGCTGAGAAGATGTGTTTTTATTTAGTTAATCCAGAACTTTTGTTTTCTAATTTCCCATTAATCTCTCTGTTTTCTTTCTGCCACAGCCTTCTCAAGAGCAGGTATTTTAAATCTTTGGCCTGCTTCTGGTCTTGCCTGAAACATTTGCTGGGAAGGAAGAAAAGTAGCAGTGGGATTCAAAGTGGAGTTTGGAATAGAGACACAGAAGGGCATTGATGGTTACTATGCCCACGACAAGTGCACAGGAGCACCATGTCTCTGTGTAAAGCAGCAGGACACGTGAAGGGTCAGGACATGCTGGGAGAGGGACACTCAGCCTAGGCTTTGCCAGCTAGAGTTACTATGTTGGAAAAAAAGGCCTGGATCTTTTTTGGCAGGGGAATACATTTACAAATCTTGTTAGACATATGGTATATATGGCATTTTTTCATCTCTTTCTCTTATCTGCAACATTTAAGAGATCAGACTGAATTATCCCCTCAGCTTTAGAGCACCTAAGCTTGCTATTGGAAGAACAAAAAGGAATTCTTCTAAGAATATTTAGACTTTGTTTAAAATTTAACAGTGTATAATGGCAAATCTCCCTATTAATCACCCATCTCAAAATTCTTCTTCAGATAAAGCAGTGGCATTGTAAAACCTCTATAGTGATTTTTCTGACATCATTATTCCAAGTTTATTTTGGATTGTGTGAGAGGGACTTTGTTGGTTGTGCCAGCTGACCATGATCATTAATATATAATTAAGATTCTTGACCATTCCCCTTGTGTGAGCAGGAACACATCAATTCCTTTGTCTTCAGCTGATGCACACACCCAGGGCTGATTGCTCAGATATTGTTGGTGGCTCATATATGAACTATCACCTAATGATTAGATAGGGCTGACAGAAATCAAATTCTAATAATTGCAAGAAAACCTCATCTTTTAATTCAAGCAAAAGTACTAAAAATATTGTTCAGTAGTCTTTGGGTTGTCATATCCCCAATCAAACCCCAAAACCTGGTGGTGGCACTTAAGAACAAGACATATCATATTAGCTACAATCTAATCTCATAACAGAGATGAAGTAGCAGAAAAACAGTTCTGCTGCCATTGGAGAAATGTTGGTGTGAATAGCAGAGCAGAATCCAAGCACGAGCACCATCTATATGGTGTACATCAAATATAGCTCAGGTTAAACTGATTCACTGAATGGAAAAACATCAAAACAAGGACACAAAAAATCCCCAACCGAGCAGAAGCTATCTGGCCTTTTCCCTTCCTATCCAACATCTTTCCTGCTCATTGCACAGCAAAACCTTCCTTCTTTAAAACAGTTTTGCAGCTTTGCCAGACAACAGGATATGTAAATGTGATTTTGTTTAGGGGACATTAAGGGTGCATGTGACAAAAGACTAGCAGCATATCAGCCATGAATTAAAATCCGTTACTGTATTTTAGTTTATTGATCCACTGTAAGCTTCTCAGCATTGTCTAATTTAAATAAAACTTCAATTTGTAACAATACTATAAATAGAAGGCAATATTGATCAGAGTGCCACCAGCCTGCTGAAATTTTGTTATCACTGAAGCCTGACCAGTTAATGTTGAATGTTACAATTTATTACACTGCAAAGTACAATACAACACAATAGCATTTAGATTTATAAACAAAGATATGCTGAACTACTGAAAGCAAGTTCAGTCAGCTTGGAACAAGAAGAATGTTCTGATTTACTGGTGCACTACAGCACTATTTCCCTACCTGAGGCAATATTTCGTTGCCTCTCTGATATGAACACCTGTTAACTTTTCTGAAGATTGAATAATTTGAATTTTTTTAGACTCTTTTAAACCCTAGAAAAACATCTGATGTCCATCAGCAAAGATTCATTACTACTGTGGTAGTTTTTTTGAGTTTTTGAGGAACATTACCAGTTAAAATGGGCAAACAATGTCCTGGGAGACAGAACCTTCATAACAAATAGTAGCACATATCAGACTCCTAACATTACTTCTTATCTTCCTCTCTTCCCTTTCACAAGAGTAAAAACTGAAGTAAATGGATGTAAAACAGCACACTTACAGGGAAGTTCCACGTGAGGGGCTGTTGTTAGGCAGTGAGCAATAAAGCATTTTCCAGACCAAGTATATTTCATTGCAGATCTTCCACTCCTGAAGGCATGTTGATCCTGGGAAATTACTGAATTGCCTTAAAGCAAGCTCAATGTCTGCATCATCATCCAGGAAAGCAGTGGTCCTGCCAGTGAGAACGCGTGTTCTCGCTTTTCATTCTAGGTGCAGAAGAGAAAACTCCTTGCACTCTCCTCTTCTTCAAGAGTGAGGCCACTGGACAAGCCTACAAGACAGAAAAATATCATAGAAAACAGTTTTCTTGGTTTTGCTTCAGAACAGAAGAAAATCAACTATCCCAGCCAGGACTTCTCTACCTCAGAGCTGTAAGTGTACTTAAAAAAAATCCCAATAAACAATCCAGTGAAAAACATTTACTAGCTGTGCCTGCTTGTGGCATTGGTAAGTGAGACACAGTGCACACTGCACGTGGGCAAGAGGAGCTCATGAGCCAGCAAGGTATGGCTCAATGCAGACTGCTCAGGCACTCCAGGAGGGAATTTCAGGAACCTGAAATTCTTGTAGCAGTGTTATAACAGAGGAGAGCCTCTGTCTCAAGAGTGGGAATCAATACTAATGTGGAGGACCACTTCCCTGTGCAAAATCTCAGAAATGTGCTCTACCTGTTATTCCACTCAAACTCCTCTACAATGCAGGTAGGTGAAACTCTGGTGTGAATCTGCCTGTGTGTGTTAAAATGGGCACCAGAGTGGGGCTCTGAACTCTTAAGGGTTACACCCAAATGTGCTCCACAGGAGGGACCCTTAGACAAGACCCCTCATCCACTTTGTCCTTCCAGGCAGATCTCTTCCTTTGCCTCCCTCTGACCAGCAGCTTCTAACAGTCTCCTCCAACTCCTTCTCCTCATTCTCTGTCACAGCTCTGCAGGGAGGAGATTCTTCCCCTGCCATCACATTGGTGTCTTCTCAGAAGGTCTAAGCCTGTCCTGTGCTCTTTAATCTGCACTCACACAGCAGCACAAAGGCAATATAACCCAAGGAAAAAACCCTGTGGTACAGAACAACACACAAACATCAACCTGAGAGCATCCATCCAGGCCAGGCCCAGCTTTCCCCAGGCAGAACTAAGGCAGGGTGTGCTGGGGAAGCAGCTGCAAGAGAAGCAGCCCCAGCCCCTTCAGAGGGAACAGGCAGAAGTGCCCCAACACCCACTGAGGCAACAGCTGCTGGCAGGGGCTGCAAGAGCTTCAGCTACAAAGCCATGCAGGGAAATCATGCACATAGCCCCAAAAGCAGCAGTCTTATTTGAATTAGAAAACAATAATGTAAATAAAGTAATATCAGTATGCACATTTCTTGGGAGAATTTTCTCTCTAGAGCTCAATGTCTATCTCTATTAGCCTTCAGCCAAAATAAAGGTCACCAGACAGAAGATTCTTTCTTTCTTCCCTTTAACAAAGAATGTAATCCAGTCTGACGCCTTCAGACTGGGGAATTAATTTTTTAATTGGGAGCTGTAACTAAAATGCTGTTATCATAGAAACAACATTAGCGTTTCAATTTTACTTATTTAAAACAAGACCAGGCATTTTGAAGTGGTTTCAGGTGCAGGGGATGCTCTTTAACCAAGGGTATGTGGATAGAATATACCATCATAAGGTTAGCTTTTTAGTCTTTTATTCAAAATTCAGCCTGTCTCTGGGTATTTTTGATACTGTCAGGTTGGGAGAACACAGTCTTAATCCATTTGCTATTTACAGGTGCATGTACTCCTAATGGGCTCTAACCCATGTAAATGTGCTGGCACTCCTGCAGATGTGGTGCATCTCTCCTCAGTAAAGCAGAGCAGCAAAGAAAACCCAAAACTCAACCCAGTCAAATACTTAAAGTTTTATTTTTGGTTAGCACAGATGCGAGGTACCAAACTTAGAGAGAGCAGGCAGTCTGCAAATTAGGAAGATTACTTGTTAGGAATTTTATAGGAATTTGGCAAAAATAACTGACATTTGGTCCATTCCGACTTAAAATGTCATTTGATGTGATAATATTTGGCAGTTCTTTAAATCTTTCTAGAAAAAACAAATTCCAACTTCAAATCACATCTTAAATTAAATTTCAATTCCCTAACTATAATTATGAATTTTTAATTTTATACTGATGAAGTCTCCAATCTGCACAATTCCTAATTCTGTAATTCACCCAAGCCAGAAATTCAAATAATAACATTTTATATCCTTGCAAATGCCCAAGACAGTACAAAGCATGGTTCCTAGCATAAACTGTTACAAACATATCAGGAATATGTTCAAATAAAATTCATAAATAATATTAACTACATAAAATACAGAATGTCTCAATCTGTTGCAGGAAACTTTGAAAGCAGAAGAGGTTACATTCAATGAATGTTTTGTTCATTAAAAAGTATTCACACCAGTCTAATCAAAAGTTTGGCTTTTGCATCCCCTTCTTCCTTTTCCAGCTGTCAGGCTCTGGTCTGAACACCACATTTGTTGACTTCTTCTGCCAAAGTCTTGTTTAGTTTATGGATTCACAACTGGACAGAAGGAAAAAGGGAGGCCTGAGACAGGTCGAAAGATAGACAAGAGCAGAGTTGAATAAAGCCAGATCAGGTGAAAAGGAAATGAGATCTGGAAAAAATCAAAAGGCAGGAGGCCTAGGGAAGGACAAGAGCACATATGGGAGAGGATTTGCAGATTGAAGGATATAATAATGGGGAATGGCAGCTAAGAGACAATGAAACCAGTAAACAGATGGAAAGAAAAAGGACAAGGAAAGAGAAATAAAGTTCATAAGTGCCAGAAATAGAGCAGGAGCTATTTAACAGCGAATCAGGCAGACAGAAGGAAAGATAGACACAGAATGGAAAAGATTTGACTTTAAAAAAGCCCTTATGTTAAAATCTTTATCACACTGGGTTCCATGGCAGGAAGATATATTTATATTTTTTCCAAGGAAGTCCAATGCTTGGAAGAGTTTTAATGCAACGGTAGAACTAGTTAAAAAAAGAAGTGTATAACTGAACTTTTAGTGCTAATAGTGACCATATATATTTTAAATACTCCTACAAGTACTAACTGGATCCTTCAGAGCTGTCCTCTCCGTTTCTCTGTATATAAACAGAAAGAATTCCATAAGGCAAATAAACACCTCTTGCCATCTGCTGAGAAGCAAGCACTAAGAGTCTTTACGAGTTCATTTTAATGAAAAACTTTTCAGATATGCCTGGTATGTAACATGATCCATCAATGTTTCAGTTTCACAGCCCTTATTAAGATAGTCACATAGAAAATGTGGCAGATTCTCTGCTTTCCAATAAAGATATATGAATAACAGAACACTTTAAAAATGCATAATAATTCCTATAAACCTTACCTAAAATACCTTGGCAGTTAATATTGACCTATGTATATGCATATTAATATAAAACCTCACATATTGCAAAAACTTACAGATTGCAATAGCTATTTTAGGAGGGTTTTTTACATAAATATGGTACATGCTAAGATATTTTAAAAACACATAGATTAAACCGTGTGGGTTATTCCATTTTGTTTGTTCTTGTTATTACCAAGGAAGTACATATTTAGATGAAAAAAGCAACCAGTGGAAAATATTACTGGTTTTTTGCATAGAAAGACAACTTTAATCTCATATTTCTTTCCATTGGCTCAAAGAATACTGGATAACCTCTAAAAACAAATGCAAATTAATAATAACTGCATTGATAATTCGATGAATATTCTGAATATGAATTCAATGAATTTCCTGAATATAAAGATACAGCACAGGCCTTCATCCTACAAGCAAGAACAGAAGAATATTTACATGTGCCTGACCTTAGCTCCTAAAAATCAGCAAAGGCCCTTACACATTACACCCAGGAATATCAGAACAGGACAGAAAGCTAAAGATTTGTCTCAGTGAAATCACTTTACCTGATCTGAAGGGATCTGAAAGTCCTTTGCCATATCCCAAGAAATGCTCATGCATAATTGTAGTATCCGCTAAAAGAAAATGGGATTTTCCTTCCTTCACCTTTCCTGAAAAGGAAAAAAAATATTATTTTCATTTGAGTGCAATGCCCTCCAGAAGTGTAAGTTCCTCTCTGAGGGGGCTTACACAGGTACAGCTCTACCTGACACACTCATTACAATCCTCACATCATTACCCTGGCACTGGTACCCAATTTCTCAGTAGATTGGGCATGAGGCACCTAAAAGTTGACAAGCACCTCTTATACACAGCCAAGAATATTTCAGGTATAAAGAAATGGTTAAATATTTAAGCAGTGTTATAGCTGCTTGATAAATCAGATCATTTTCTTAAATAAAAATGGCCATGGCATATGTGCTATACAGGTCATCTCATCTCATCTCTTTATTTGGGTTCTTTTTTGGGTTGTGTGTTTTAGGACTGGGGTATATTTTTTTGGATATTTTGCTTAAGAAAAAGCCCCAGGTCAGCCTTGGTGTAATTCTTTTAGCTAGTCAAGTTATGAACCCCTGAAAAAAAGTGTTTTTAATGGAAAGGCTGACAACCCCTTAAGTGAAGTGCTGTGAATGATGGCACCTTGATCAGTTGGAGAAAACGTTCAATGTGATATAAGCTACTGAACTAAGTTGTAAAATGACAAGGACTGAGTGAACAGTTTTTAATACAGATAATATTGTTCATGTAGTCTATAAATATAGAATTAAATGTTGACCTCTATCTCCCATGTCAAAAGTCAAAGTCAGTGTCAGCACATATTGTTTTTATTTGTTTCAAGAGAAAAATAGATCAACAACATTAACCTCACAATGAACAGAGAATTGAATGAATTAAAAAGCAGTACCCCATAAATCCCCTTCCTTTTATTGGCACAGTGATAAAAATGCCTAGGGCTTAGAGGAAAAGGGTAGTCTCAGACACTCATCTGAGCTGCTCTATGTACACAGAGCTGTACATCACATGCTAAAAGAGAGGAACAGAGACATTAAGATTCGTACAGTCTCATGTAATACACAATATCCATCAAATTGCATCATAGCATCCTGCAAAACAGGACATGTCAGATATCCCTAAGACAAGTAGATTATCACTGGACTACTTTAAAGCAACTTTAGCCTTCCACCCACCTTTGAAAAACACATTTCACAAAAGATATTAAATACAAGAAAAGAAGACTTTATTCAATACCATCCATACTTGCAGTTTCCCAATATTTTAAGATATCACCTGGAAGAAACCCCATTGTCCTTAAAGAGTTACCATCTTCACTGGCCTTTAAATTCTTTAAATTCTTGGTTTATTGGGATAGGACTGAGGGATATGACATTTTTCTCCTTTTTAAAAAGTAATTTTTTTCAAAACACCTCATAATAATAAAGGCCCCTATTTCACAACACCATAGTAAATTTGACAGTTAACTAAAATGAGCAGTTTCAATTGCAAATTCAGTTTAATTGCAATTTTTAGTGCTGCATAATTAAACTGAAAATGTTCTGAAAAGATTCACACAGTCAAAACTAGGATAGAAACAAAAGCATTTTCACAACATCGGTTTAGGGTTTTCTAATCAATTTCTAGAGAAACTGACAAAAAGTAACATTTAAAAACAAATCAGTTTAACAAAAGAAAAGGAATGGTATCATCTGAAAAAATTCAGCTCTTGGTTTTTGTTTACATTTTCTTATCCTCCTGCAGCTTGTAGGATATACACAAATTCTTTTGGTTTACTGCTCCAGTGATTATCTGCTGGCAATGTTGCATCATGTGAAAAACATTTTACAGCATTTGCACTGTGTACTAAACACACAAAAGCAACTAATTACAACGTTTGTCAAATTTGGAGTGTGTTCTGTGGATGCTTACTGGAACCAAATGATATTTTTCTTCTTGAAATGGGCTGGCTGACTTTGAGTTTCACCAGTAAAGTGTAGGTTTGGAGTGAAATCTTGACTCATACACAATGCTGAAGGCTGGTATGCTGAAGCTATTCTATATCTTGGTGAGAAAACCCTTCTCAGGCTTGAACATTAACAGGGCTTGAAAGAATTTTACAGCTGGCTATAAAGAGCAACTTTTCTGCTCCACATGTATTCATGCAGCTTCTGGGCAGAACCAGTCATGGTGCTTTTCATAGCTGGATGATCAGAAGACTTCTCTATAACTTCTAGTAAGGAAGGAAAGACATGTATTTTATTATACTAAAGGATTATTGGTGTGGAGGGCAATACCAAATAGCTGCACAAAGCAAATCACTTATGGCCTTGCTAAGCCTGTAAACTCACTCACAGCTTCACACAGGGAAATAATGTCCAAACAGGGAGGAAAATTAACTTCAACCTTGGTTTTAAAAACTGCTTGTGATTTGAAGAATAGTTGACTGCATGAAAAGGATGATGAATGTGTTTCAAGGGCCTAAAAAAAGAAATATAATAATTTGTTCCTCTTTTTATGATTTGAGTCCTTATCCCATGAAGACAATTTTCATATCAGGAATGTTACAATTTTGTAAGTTTAAGGTTCAGGTGCTACAACAGTCAAGTAACAGAAGCATCAGCTCTCCAGCAAGAATAATATGTGCATTTATGGTTGGTGATGGCTCTCCTCTGAGAAATAAAAATGATGTTTTTCATTCTGACCTGTGCCAAGGGGCCCAGCAGCAGTCTGGCAGCATGGACAGAGGCCAGTCTGCACCAGAGACTACCAGGATGGACAGCAGAGATGAATCTTTGTAGAAGGAGAACAGAAAAGAGTCACAGAGCTACAGCAGCTGGATCTTCAGGGATGTCCCTGGAGACTGCACAGACTGGAACTCTCAGGCAGGAGCTCAGCAGCACAAGAAATGTTTGAATGATGCTGCAGTCTCCTCTCATTCCATAGGAGCCATCCTTTAACCTGAGCTTCTCAGTGCACTGAGAGAGTATTCTGAGGTTTGTTCTTCAATGTCAAACAGAAATAAGTTCACTGATTAAAAAATATCGTTTTTCATATATTTATAAAAACAACAATCACATTTGTTAAAGAGGCAACCATATTGCTCAACATAATTCCAACACTAAAAAGACACAAAACACAGTTAAAACAATGTTAAAACATTAACAGATTCAAGCATGTGGAACAGGAAATACAAAAATTATTGACAGTGACTGTTGATAACTAACTGATAAAAACTAAGTTTATTTGTAAATAACAGTATCCCAACTCATAATAATTTACATTTTAAGAAATTCAGCAATCAAGCCTGTAATACAAATTTCCTGTTTGTCATTTTCTCCCTCAATTTGAAAGCTTTCTCATGCTTGTTGTACAACTGGGAAAATTCTTCAGCATCACCCAAGAAGTTTGGCATCAAACCGAGCATGATAGGTTGCGCAGATATATTAAGTGAGATAAGTGAATTAGCCCAAGTCCTGTTTAGATACTGTTGGAGATAACACATATCTGCATGTTAGGAGTGTCTGTGGCCATCAGCACTTCTTTGTCAGTTTTGAAATATGTAGCTACCTATACAAAAGAATGGCATTTAAAAAACTCACACAGGCTTTTTTTCTAACAAGCCTTTGATGTTAAATGACATTACACCAGATTTATCAAAATAATGAAGATGTGTTCAGCTTATGACATGATCTCCTTCTTTAGTTGAGTGAACTCATAAAAAGAAACAGTTACTGTGTTTACTATTATTTATTATTATTACTATCATTATTTCAATAATAGTGAAATGCAGATAAGTATTTGGCTAGTTGAAATTTTAGCATGAGCTCCAAAAATTTCACACATATTTAGCATACTGATTCCAGACATGGAGAAACAAATTAGCAGATAAGTATTGTCATAATCATTAGTTAAAATTCTCCAATACAAACTAGTGTCAGCTCCCACTTTCAGAGCCAAGGAAAATGTTCATAAGCTTTAACTTCCTGTAATAGAGAATTCACTGTTAACTAGGATTCAAATCCCATGTGTTCAGACTCCCTACAAATACAAGTCCTCTTTTAGGGATTCTATCAAAAAGCTCTCACTGGGAACAAAAACATAATAGAAATACTCCACAATAAAATGCCTTTTATCAGAAGGAGCTAAAGGTATTGAAACCTGCAACGGCAGCTGCAGAAAAAAATTATCATAAGTACAGCTGACCTTCATTTCTTGTAGCCCCAGTCATCTGAGAGAATACTATTTTCTCCTAAATTATAAAACACACAATTATTGATTCTTTTTGCATGTTTCTTACATCTTATACACCTCACGCTTTAATATACCTATATTTTTAAACTTTCCATTACAATAATAGTTAGATGATAACGAGGTAAGGTTGACCAATTTAAAACCTTGTAAGGCCATTAAGAACTTACTACTAGAAAAACAGAAGTTAGCAGAAGAAATTGTTCACCACACTTTCACATCTGGGCTTGCAAAAGTAGCTCATGCAACTCTCGTGCTTCTGTTCAGCTCTTCCTGTCAGCCTTTTGATCTATTTGAAGAGAAATAAGGACAACCACGGAGTTACAAGTGTCACTCCAAGATACAAACATGCTTGGTGATATGCTGGAACTCTAAATAAGAGCAGTGACTTGCTAATAGAGGAAGGTGAGGGGCTCGTTCATCCTGCAGCAAAAACAAGCTACAAACCAGTGCACTCCAGGATTCCCCTTTGCACTGGAGCACACCTGGGGATCACATTTTTGGGGCTTCCCACAGGTCACGTGGGAGACAGGAAAGGGACTCCAGAGCAATAAAAAAGTGCCAGATGAGCAAATTGCTCCCACGTTGCTTTGCTGATGCTGAAGGACAGAGTGGATGGGGTTTGTCACAGTCTGATATCCCCAAAATCTTGCTGCTGCGGTGGTTCTGCCCTTTCAGGACAATCTGAAAAAAACAATTTGTATAAAATACTTAGTACATCGCCAAGCCAAAGATTTTTATTATTATTTTCTTTTTTTATCCATTTATGGTTGCAAATTAATGAAATTACAAGAGACTGAAGCCAATGACAACTGCTAATCTGTAAGCAACAACAAGCAAGGAAAAGCTGATAGGAGTACAGCTGTTTTATTTTAATTGAGGAATGATTTTATGTTGGAAGCACTCAATATTCACAGCAAATTAAAAATAATGAAGTGAATTGATACCAATGATATTTTTTTACCTACTATCCCTTTGTAAATCTATTTCTTCACACAAATTGACATGTCTAATTGATACATACGCTATTATTCCTCATTAGTAGGCTGAATAAAATAATTCTTGATTAAATTTATTGCAATTTACCATCCAGCATAATGCTTGCAAGCTATAAAAGTCAATCAACAGGAAACAGAAAAAAAACAGATGACATTATTACTTCTTATATATACACAATAATCTCATGTGTTGCGTGGAACCTTCCTAAGCATTTTGTTGCTCCTCAGGAGCTACAGGCTGTCTCCAACAGGTCACCTCATTTTTCATATGCCCATAAATATATTTCACTGCATACATTCTTCTGAGTTTTTCTGATAAATATCACCTCTAATAAGCAAATTATTTGAGTATTTAGCAATCTGTTAGAAGTTGTCTGGAAGAGCCAGTCTTCTACTCACACTCAAACAAATTATGCAGAAGAGCTGATGATTTACTTTGTGTGGATTAGGGCTTTTGATTTATGTTGTGTTATCACTGCGGCAAAAAAGTTCAACAAGTAACAAAACTTCAGAATTTCAGTGAAACAAAGAAAGTCAATAGTAAACCTGACAAGCAAAATATATATTCTGTGATAAAAAATTTCCAACCAAAAATAAAATGGAATCAATGGCAGGTCAGTCTGTTCTTTATAATTTTAACTTATTCCACGTCTTGCCCTGGCCTGCACTATTTTGTTGGAATTTTTTTGGCATTCTGAACCTAGCAGAGCAGCTATTATGTTATTCTCTTCTCTAATGGCAAGAAAAGTATGTTATGATCAGACTCTTTCAATGGCCTATTGCTCCCATTTCTCTGCAGAATGCTAGCAGCTGGCACAGGATTGCTGCCCTTGCTGATGCTGGGCTTCCTACTTGACAAATAATTTACCCAAAAATGCTATATAGTACAGATGCTATAACTAGTACAGACACAGAGTAGATATCCTACTTTTTTCATCTTAACTTAATGCAATTTCTTTTTGATGAAGAGCCTCTGATGCCCTGACTGCAGTCTGGCCCCCAACTTGTCCAGATAAGCAGTAGAAATTGCTCAAAAAATCAGACATTATTGTACAGGACCAGAGGATCAGAATTAAAACCTAAACTGTATTGGGAATGTTTTCTCTTCTTATTACATATCATGTTCTCTGTAAAACATTAGATAAAATATAATTAAAAAAAAAAAGAATTTCTGGTTCAAATCTGATTTCTATTTATAGAACTAATTAATTATAAAAGAGAAATACAGAGGTCTGTAGAGGTAACTAAAATTAAGGTACAGATTCTAAGGGTGTAATATGACTGTCTGCACTGAAAAATAATCTGGATTTTATTCTAGAGCTATTTTTAGATTCAAAATTGCATTTTTATATAACATAATTCCAGTAATCAATATTTCTTTTGTTGCTACTTACAAATTTTGATAAAATCTTTGTAAAAGGTGATATATCTCAATTCACAAAAACCCCTGACATCTCAAAATCAAATCTCACATTTCAAAAAATAGGAGGAAGAGGTGCTATCAGCATCAAACCCAGCTGTTTCAGGATTCATCTACTATTTGATATGTGTTACTCAGCACAGTAAACAACCAATCTGCCAGCGGCAAAAAATCAAAGAGCTCTGTGCCAGCTGAACAGCATCTTTTAAAGAACTGAGGAAGTGGCCCAAAAAAGCAGCCCTTAGAGGCAGGCAGAGGTTTTCTGGTGCTCCTGGGGGACCCTGCCATTTCAGCAAGTGCTGTCACCCAGACCCACACAGTGCTGCATGTGAGAGATTATCTTCAAGAGTGACCAAAAGCATTTCCAACAACAAAACTATCCACAGCAGGGGAAGAATAATCAGGAGCTATGACCCTATTGAAACTGAGTCCTAATGTAGGTCCTCCACATACATTTAGCCTCCACAAGCAGGGTGAGTTAATTCATTAAATCTTTCCAGCCCAGTTCTCTGGACAATAGAAAAACCAGGATAGATTAATTCTGATTTGTGGTGCTCTCCTGCTCTGCACCAACCCAGAGACAGCAAAGGATCCTCAGCTGTGCCAGGCCGTGGAAAATGAGCCAGAGCAGGGACTGTGGGGCTGGAACATCCCCCGGAGGAGCTCAGCTGCTTAGAGCAGAGTGCTGAGAACACCCAGAGTGTGGGTTCAAAATATCCCTGTATGGGCCACTTAATGAGAGGTGGACTTGATGATCCTCATGGCTCCTTCCAGCCCAGAATATTCCGTGAGACACAAGTGATGTGGTGTCCCAGGAGGGCCAGCTCAGCCACCCCCCTTCTAGCAGCAGAGCCACAAAGCAAAGACCTTTATATTTCAACAGGCATTATCTTGTCGTTGCTTTTAATCTGGAAAAACCATATTAAGAAAAACATGATGGCAAAGATTATGATCAGCCTTAAATACACCATTTTCATTCAGCTCCAACAAACTCAATAGGAAGACTATTTAATGGAAAGAACACAACAGATTGAAATTCAATAGTTCAGTTAATCCAAGCATATTGAAATAAAATTATACATATATATATACACGTGTACGTGTGTGCAAAGTGAGGGAGAAGCTACTGCTTTCACATACATACAGTTTCAATTAAAAAGCTCAAATAAGAAATGTAATATCAGAGCTCTTTAAAGTTTAAGGGTGTTCTGCTCAGAATACTTTTAGCTGCAAACATAAAAACAAACCAATATATCTATGACAGATTCTCAGTTTTTAAATCTTAACAACTTTTGAAATTAATAAAAAAAATCACTCACTTTTTTATATCCATCACCACAAAAGACAAAGGTATTATCCACTTGAGTCTATACCAAAAGGAAACACACACACATTAATATCTGCAATTTTGGTACACATTCCAAACACAAGAAGTAACAAATTTGGTGACAAAGCTGTCAAAATATGTTCTGCAAATACATTGGCAAGAGATCTGGACATACTAAAGAAATTCAGTGAAACAAAATAGGTGCCAAATGGGGATGTTTGACAGAGTGTTCAAAAATACATTTAGACCAAAGCAGGAACACATCCAAGAGAGAGATTCTCTACATAAATTATCATGAAACTATTAGAAATAATTGGCCAGTGATTTCAAAATATTACATATACTTTTAATGTTATCAAAGAGCTGTGTTGTGAACCATGTGTGATTTCTTGGCGATTGAATTTTTGGCCGCACAACAGCGTTTTTAGGCGCAAGTGAAAATACTATATCCCATACTGCAAGTCAATCTGTACTCTTTGAAATTGCATCAAGCTTCCAAGTGCTTTGAAAGGCTGTTGGGAGAAATACTATAAAGTCTGGATACCCTGGGAGGCTGCAGAGCACAGCCCTTGCAGGGGCTCTGCTGAACAGATGCTTGCCCAAGGCTGAAGGGAGCCCACATGTTAAAGATGTCACAGCCAACCTCTCCAGCCAGCCTGGAGGTGTCTGTGGTCACAGTGCCCCAAGCCACCAGGTCAGTGTGGCCCTGGTCCCTGCAGCAGGTGCCACAGTGCTGCCACAGGGCTGGAGGTAAAGGGGAGGCACCTGTATCTCTCTGCCAGGCTAACAAGAGCACATTAATTTGTACACAGTGCTGTATTACAGGCATTGCTCAATAAAATGAAGCCATCCAAATGCTTCCAAATACATCAGTGAATGCTGATAACCCTGCGGAGATACTGCAGGAGCAGCAGCCCCTGCTCTGCACTTCAGTGGGATGCCTTGGTGAATGGAGGGGGGCCGGGGTCTGCCCTGCAGAGCTCCCTGTTCACACCATTCACAGGCATAAAATTCAAATCAAAATTGTCTAACGGTTCTTAAGAAGTAGAGGCCTTATAACAGAATAAAACTGAGCAAGTCAAAGTAGACTACTGAGAAAGCAGCCAGGGTGCCAGGGCAGCTTTCTTCAGCCCTGAAGTGCAGCTCAGCTAAATCCTTACATCTTGAACATGCACTGAAATTTATGGAATCTGCTCATATTTTAAGGCTCAGGGTATCTGGGGTTAAAATCTGGCCTCCCTGAAGTGCATGGAAATATATTCCCTGACTTCACTAGGATCTGTTATAATCTACCAAGGTTTCAACTGTGCATTGATCTTAGCCTCCCATTAGGGCACTGAGCCAAGTGAATTACATTTGTCATATGTTCAGTCTCCAAAATTTGTGTTAGATTTTTAGGAAAACATTTTTGCATACACATTGTGGAATTCCCTCATTATTATCCTATATCAAAGAAACGCACTCTGAATTTAAGGCAGTACAAGGTGAGATTTGTGTTAACTTCTGGCGAGTTCATTCCTTACACTTGAAATGAGCCTCTGAGAAAGCCTTCTCCCCCACAGACAAGCTTTTTCCTACTCCAGAATGATCAATTTTCCTGAACAACCACAAAGAAGAAGGCACAGATATAACTTAAGTAGCCCATAACTCCATTTATTCCAGTGAGATGAGAACCTTCCAGAAAAGTCTCATCCAGCACTTGCTATCACTTCTCCTTATTCATCCTGACATTCTCAAGGACTGCCTCCAGCTCCTCACATCCCTCCCCAGTGCTGTCCCAGGCTGTAGGTGGGCTCCTGTGGGTTTTGGACAGGAGTCCCAAAAATTCCAATTTTGGACATCAACCTGAAAATAGATACTAGCACAGATAAGGCTTTCTACTTCATATTGCAAAAGCTGTTTCTGTCGGAAGACTGTGGCTTTGACCTGTGAGCAACACCTTTTGGAACTGGTTACAGAGCTTTCAGATAGGCATTTTTTGTTGGACAAATGAATTTACTAAAAAAATATTACTATGAGCAAAGCAATTACCTAAATGGGCATTTTTTTCCTTCTGTGTGAGCTCTTTAAATTTAACATGCCTTTAAGCAGTATTAACTTTTAAGTTGCCATAAAATCAAATAATTGTATTTATTAATTTGTTTTAATTACCAAGCACAGATAAGCATATGTCCTACTTAGCCTGGGAAAATCTGAACGCACACCTGCTCCAACAAGCAGTCTGTAAAATGAGACGTGAGGAAAATATTTGAATTACATTTCCCTGTTCCAACATACCATTTTTAAAAAGCACTTTCAACACTGAACTAGGCCTTTACAGTTAAGGCATTTTACAAGATGATACTGAGCTATGTTTCCTGTCTATGAAGAAGGCACCAGCATATAAAATGGTAGTGAATTTGCATTACCTCCAATCCATCATTCTTTGAGTGCGCAGGAAAAACTGTGAGACCTGCTGCAACAAAGCACAGCCTTGTGTTGACAGATTCTTATTTAAGTGACTGTGAATACAACAATTCCACAAATAATTTGTCAAGTGTGTGGCTGAACTAGCTCTGAACCCTGATAAATACCAACTCTCCTCACTGCTACAAAGGCATGATGTTCTGTGTGCGGGCAGTGAGTAACAAGCACCAGGATTTAACAATCGATGCTACTATATTTCTCTTTTCTTTGTGGTTAAAAAAGCCTTGAAGGGTGGCTCTTTCAGCAGTGTTAAGTACTAGTGGTGGCTATGCCTTGCAAATCTAAGTAATGCACTGCAGGCTGAGGTGAAAGGAAATAGCACACTGCATCCATTTTTAGCTGCATTTAAAACATATGGTTTATGTTCTCTGGTGAAAAACAGTCTTTACTGTATAGTTAGCAGACTCTTGTTTAATACAGGCTATTATTAAACGGACCTCTTTCAAGTTATGATAATAGGACATCTACTTCACTGCTTTTTGCATCCTAAGGCGTACATTTGGGCTGGGGTAATTCACGAGAAGAATCTTTTTAGGAAAAATAACTCAAACTCTAGGGGAACACATGTACATATTAATAGGGGGGAAAAACACTCCTTCCAGGTATTCAATTGAAATCAAGATTGCATTTTTCTATCACGCAGTGCATTCTAAAGGCATTATGGATGAACGAGAAAAAAGTCATTTTTAAAGAAATGTAAATCTAATCAGTCTTGAAGCTAGCAATATATACATAAATGTCTCTTGCAGACATAATTTAGTATGCATTATTAATTTATTTTTCATAAAGCTTTCCAGCTACAAAAAGGATAAGTGGAAATGTGCACCCACATTGACGATAATGCTCATTTGTCAGGCAGGAGTGAACATATTAACAAATTTCCCCCTCCCGAAATCCCAACCTAAAGGATGTTCAGAAGCTTCTTTGCAGAAAGACCAGACATGCTTATTGCAAACAACATTATTCCAGGCATTATAATAAAATACCAGCCTTTAATGGGACTTGAACTTCAGCAAGGTATTTGCAAGGCAAAACTGTTACAAACTCTGGACAGCAAAACAGTGTATCATATAAATAAATTATATTTATACTTTTGATTGTAAAATACCAATGCCTATAGAAATAATTAGATGTGTGATACTATTAACAAGTCCTGATGTAAAATGCTAATTATTTATTGTTTATAAAGCAATTTCAAATAAAGCAGAACTCATACACTAATGCCATCATGATTTTCCAGTCATTAACTTAACCAGAATTTGCATTTTGGGACTACAGCCAGTGACTTACATGCACTACTTAAGTCATTTTTCAAACACCCTGTCCCATCTTAATCTATTCATCATTAATCAAATTTGGTCACTTTACATACAGAACACTATTCAGATGAAAGATAAAAGAAATACATTAATAAAATTAAAGCTAGAGCGAATACTTCAAAATATAAAGGTAGTGGAAGAATAGTGGAAGAATATGGTTATCAAAGCAATTTATATCCTATGCCCATTAAAACAGACTTGTCTGAGCAACAGTTATGAGAGTTTTTGAGGGTTTTTCCTAGTAGTGGAAAGGGTACTTCAAATGGCACCCTTGTACTTTATCCCTCCCAAACAACTCTAGCTGTGCTAACAAAGCAAAGATACTCAAAATTTTGTAGGTTTTAT
>NW_005054408.1:619351-651851 GCF_000277835.1 Geospiza fortis | reverse complement strand
GACAGTATTTCTTATTTCCAGAGTGAAGTTCATCTATCATTCATAGTTTCCCACCCCATAATCCTGTCTCTTTGTTCACTAACAATTTCACAATATTTCTAACAGTTTCTGCTTCTAATTTTTTTTTTGTACAGATGAATACTTAACATGTAAGTTTGCCTTCAAAAAAAAAAATATTTCTTGCTATAGGATTGTCATTATCCTGGAATTGGTTTTCAAGGCAAAATAAGGAGCTATCAGCAACAATCCAGTCAGTAATCCACTCAGTGTTTATACACCAGGATGAGGGTGGGCATTACCAAGAGATGCTGCACAGCACCAGTGGGGTTAATCACCAGCCCTGCCAAGCCACTCTTGGGGTCTCTACCCTTGAAAGTGTTCATTGGCTACAGCAAAACTCCTTTGTATTTCTTATTCCCAGTCCTTGTATTGCAAAGGCACTAATAATTCTGTAAAGAGCATTAGTGAATCTATCAATATGAATGGAGAAATCCTGCAGTTTACTTGATATAAAACATAATAATATTTGGGCAGTATTCTTTTTCTTGACAGAACTGTGTCAGAGAGTTGTGGGATTTTGTTGTTTCAGTTTTGGTGGTGATTTAAAAAAAATAAAAAAAGGCCTCTTCATTATGTAGTTTTCAGCCTCAACAGCAAAATAGTTAATTGCATCTATGCCAGGTGTTTCATTAATCCAGTTAGCTGTTAGACAAACCCTGCAGGAAAACAGAAGACAACAGCCTCTCTGCTTACCCTCCTCCCCAGCCCATGCTCGCCTCCCCCTCCATTCCCCTCTAGGAACTGACTGATGGCAGAGCCACTCTGCTCAACTTGAAGGCTGAAACTGTAGAAAATTCCATGCTTAGTCAGGAAATGTGGGAAATCAGCAGAGGTAAGTATGAACTGTGCTACTCCTGCAGAGACTCAAGGAGAGATGTCCAGATCTCTGAGATTTGGAGCAATCACTGCTGGAGATAGACTGACCTGCTCTGAGCACAGGCACTGCTGAGCGTTCGACCTTCACAGGGAGACAAAAGTTGTTCCAGTTGCTAACAGTGGTTATAGACTGGGCTTTTTGGAGTGGGGGTAAGGTTTAATATATAAGGGGCAATAAGGAAAGCAGAAGAAATCCAGGAATGAAGTTGTACCCTCTCAGGCTTTGTTTGCTGTGTTTGATCAGCCTTTTGTGAACCAAATCTGTTCCCATAAAAGTTGAGTAAAGATACCAGAAAGGTCTTGAGAGCAGCAGAAAGAACCTTGCAGCACAAGAACCTCTGTCTCCTAACTGCAGAAAACTGTTTTCTGACACCAGAACATTGTGGTTCATTTTGTTCCTCATAAGGTTTTTTTGAGCCTTGTTCTTTTTGGGGCTACTGGAGCCTTTGTTTATTTACAGCATTCCCAGAACCACACATGGCTCGGGCTGGCAATCACAGCCCAGTAGGTGTAACAGCCTTCCTCTGGAATCCAGCCTGAATTAAGGCAAATGTTTACACTCAGAGATAAAATCATAGAGAGATAATGAGAGGCAAAACCTCATAATAATAATTTTAAAAATTAATAAAAAAATTATGATACAGGAACACAAACCTATAGTACAATAGTACAATCTATACCTGTAGTACAATCTTAGTCCTGGCTATAAAACTCCAGCAACAGTGTCCTTCCTTTCCAGAGAAGTGACACCTAACTTTTCTTTTGTTTGCGCACCACCACACAAACAAGTCACTGGAGGCACTAAGGGGTGGGATACGTCAGTGTTTGAGAGCCCATCCTCTGTGGATGAATATGAAGAGACTTTTTAAAAGAGGTTTAGTACAGACATTAGAAATAATTTCTTCTCAATTTTCAAGTAGAATAAGACAGGAAGATAGTGTCCAAGACACTCAGGAAAACTTGATCAGCTTTTACAGGTGAACCAGGAACAAATAAAGAGAGGTTTGAGCTCCCAGGGCTCTACTACTCTCTGTACTCCATAGAAAATTGGACAGTAGGACAGACTCAGGTTTCTTTTTCTTTCCTATTTGAACATTCTGTTAGCTCCAGTCATTTTGCTCTGCAGCTGAACCCAAGTCTGCAAGGGATGACGAAGGGGATATTACAGCTGCATTGTTTTGTCTTTGCTGGGGATAGAGAATGATGTATTTGGAATTCAGCTGGTGTATTTACAGTAGTTTTAGTAACCCATAAAACATCGGATCTATATTTTGAAATATTTACAAGAGTAGCAGTCAACAGTTCTTTATCTACAATACTTTTTAATACTTCTGTCTCCTCCTCTCTTGTCACCTTTCTTCATGCTGCCTTTTTGTTGGTTTTCAGCTCTGATATTGTTTGCTGATTGTGACATTGTGCTAATGACTGTGTTCCTCTAGATGAAACACAGGGCATTCCTAAGTGCACTTTGTTCTTTTTATTTTATTAACAAAAGGAAAAATGAGATGCATCCAAACACCCAGTCACTAAATAAATTCCCACATTGAGGGGGAGAGCTCCAAGCTATAACAGCATTGGCCATTTGGAGTCTGGTCTATCAATGACAGTACAAACAAAGAAATGGGGAGCAGAGCCGTTATAGGATTTTTTTAAATTATTTTTAGCTTGGAATTAATAAACTGGATGTTTTTCAATCTGATGTTTTCTTTAAAAAGGTAGATTCCTGGATTAGGAATAAAAGCAACAATCACTGCCCCTCACCTCACCTTCCCTCTCCCCACCCAAGATCCTCTCATTAGAAATGTCATTTATTAATTTTAAAAATGTTGCTACCTACTTGAACTTGCCTAGGAAAACAAGCCTTAGTTTCCAGCCTGAATAATATGTGGAATAAAATTCCAGGATAAAATAAACATCAGGTAAATAACTCCCTAAACTAAAAATTGGAGCAGCACTCCATAACCTTCTTATCAGTAGAAGTGGAGCTATTTACCTGCTCAGAGAAGCAGCTAAGGAAGACAAGGAAATAAAAGGAGAAGGATAGGTTAACTCTAATTTCAGACATAATTCTCATTCCTTAACCTCAGAGATACAGAAGCAAAAAGCTGCCCAGTAAGGGAAACAGCAGAGCAATTCAGTTCTTTGTTTCATTGGCCTTTTGGTTTTTCTCTTCCTGAGCAAGGCAGTCATTGCATCCTCCTCAGGCAGAGGAGTTGGAAGAGAAGGAATCAAAACCCAGCAACAACCTAAGCATTACCAAAAGGAAAGAACAATGTTTTGTTGGAAATGTTTCCCCCTTTTGAAGCTCCTCTAACCTGGAAAGTTAAACCACAAACACGCTTTATTAGAATAATTCAGCATCCAGTTCTGACAGACTTTATCAGTTATATGTCCTAATTAGCCAGTCCTAGTTATACCCAGGGAATAAAGGTAAACAGAGTTATGGCTATTTGTACTGATTAGCACAGATTTAAACAGTTCCTGTACAATTTGCAGGACTGCAATAGTGCAGAGCACACTGAGCAGAGGAACAGGAGCTCCTTCCAGGGCAGAGCTGGAGCAGGAGGGTCCCAGTGCCACCTCCTCCATCCTGACTGCACAGGAGGACTCCCAGCACTGAGGGACAGCTGCTCCTGCAGCCAGAGCAGCGATGGCAAAGGTACAAGCCAGGTGAAAAAGGGCTCTTGTGACATTCCCTATGTGTCCAGGCAGCGGACAACAGACACACACTTCTCCCCTGCTACCATATTCCTTTCACTCTATATTTTCAATGTTTTGCCAGCCAGGAGCCTGAAGCTTGCACCCATTTCAGGAGGGCTCTGAGGCTCTCCCAGTCCCTCCCAGTCCCGGCTCCAGGGCAGGAGCAGCTCCCGCAGCATTCCCAGGAAATCGAGAGAGGGAGCAGCCCTGACTGCCAGGGCTGACAACTGTTTTAAGGCTGTATAATTATTTAGGGCAGGCAAGCCCTCAGGGAATGCCTTGAAGGAATGAAGAATCTTTTGCTCTTGCTTAGAGCTTTTTTTCTAAGACAGGAATGCTGAGAAATGGGGAGTGGGGGTATGTTTTATACTTGCAATTTCACTGTCCTGGGCTGCTTAGTAAAACTTCTAAGGCTCCTATTAAACATTTTAGACACAAGACCCTCTTTCTGCTAAGTTAAATTATTTAATTGCACAGCTATCCCCAAATATCCATCAACATGGATTATTTATTTACAAAACCTGAAAATCTTTAAATGTGTTACTTCTATGAGAGTCACAGTAAATGTCCACTTTCAGACCTAACAACAAATAGCAATACTTATTCAACACTTTCCATATAAGTATCCAAAAATAGTTTATAAGTATTAATGAAATAGACCAAATAAGAGGCAGGAAATTACAGATAAGCAAAAAGAACGAGGAAAGCTAAGCAAGTCAGCCATGGCCTCACACAGAGTTAGTGACAATGGCCAAAACAGCCTCCATCTCCTGCTTTCCACAAGAGCATCTAGAATCAAAATAAGATATTGATTTTGAATACATTTAATGTTTAAAACAACAGTAACCTTAATTATTTTGAATCCGTTTTTTAAAGCAAATGTATCTGTAATAATAATAATAATAATCATCATCATAATTAAAATGAAATTTTGCTGCTGAAATGCATAAGCAAAAGAAGCCTCAGGATTGTATGAGGCTTGATACACTTGATATTTGTAGGAATTAGGTTCCAAGGTGATCTTTGCATGTTTTCAGGGATGTCTGTTGGATGCTGTGTACAAGAACACAAACAGCAAAAATACCACACCCAGAAAAGTTTGCATACATGCAAACCCAAATAAACAGG
Organism: Geospiza fortis; assembly: GCF_000277835.1. Taxonomy (NCBI): domain Eukaryota; kingdom Metazoa; phylum Chordata; class Aves; order Passeriformes; family Thraupidae; genus Geospiza; species Geospiza fortis. Next base: position 647,087 of record NW_005054408.1, on the reverse strand, counting down.
ATGGATTGGCAAGTCATTGTGAAGGCAGCCTCTGTGTATTCTCTCAGTAATTCTTCATGTTACCTTCCTTTTTAAAAGCCAGATAAAATCCAAAAGATTTACCACAAAAGATTATGGCAGCTGTGGACTTGAACAATGCTACAGCATCCCTTTTAAAGTTAAATCATACTTGACTATTGTTATAACAGTGTCCATAAAAACACAAACAACATGAGGGTAGTTCAGCTGCTGAATGCCCGCTGATAGTGCTTTTTATTGCATGGACAAGATCACAATTCATACACTAACCCCATTTTCCCAATTCCCCAAGTTTCTTTCTGTCAGGATTTGGAAATGTTGTGGAATTTATTCTCACAGCTGTAACAGGAGGAGGGAAACTGCAAGGGCTGCCAGTACCAAGTGCTTCAAGAATCTGAGCACTGTGGTGGAGCAGGACCTATCAATGGGAAACACCTGGTGGAGGCATTTTGTTCTGCTCCAGCAGGTGCAGCCAATCTGCAGGGCCAACCCCTGATTACGAAATTACTGCCCTTGGTTTTTGGAGAAGTCAGGATTTGCATCAGCAGCTTGGCATAGCCTGCTTTCAAACCAAAGGACACATAAGGAGAAGGATGAAGGAAAAAGAAGTTTGATGCCAAGGATGGAAAAATGGAGATGAACCTCAAAATTAATACTACTTTGGCTTTTAATGTATAGAAAAATATATTTGGGATATAAAACAGTAATCAACATATCTCTAGGGTACAGAATGTGATAGATTATGATCTAGAGAAAGATTATTACAGTTTCTATATAACATAACTAGGAAACAGAATAACACTGTCATAGAAGGTCTAGAAATATTTCCTTATTTTCATATTTTCCTGATGTGGGGGTTGCAGTTCCCAACATAAAAATCCAGTAAAGTTTATGCTTTAATTTTGCTTTCAGCCGGTGAAGAACATAAGTGAAAATAGGAGCCGTGCATAGCAGTCAGCTCTAGGCACCTGAGGATTTTATGGTGGAAGAGTTGGAAGATGGGGAGGAGAGAGGAAGTTGAAGGTGTTGGAGTGGAGGGGACACAGAAAGCCAAGCAGAAAATGAGGTTATTGACATGGGGAAGGGTGCAAAAGAGACAAGAAACAAATCTGTAGATCACAGATCAGACAATTTTTTATGCTTATAGACCAACTTGTTTGTGTATTTGTTCAAATATTAGCCAGGAACAAAATTGCTATGAAGAAGTTATAGATAATAATAGTAAAATAGCATAAATAAGAAAAAAAAAAGATGAAAAGAGAAATAGCAAAATGTGATTTTTAGAAGACACAAAAAGTGCAATTTATACGAACTTTCAAAACACAGTTGGAGAGAGATACAAGTTTTCTTTTGTCTAATATTTTCTTTTCTCTTCTGTAAAACGGATGGTAGATCAATAATATACTTTAAGAGGGAACAAAGAAAACATAAAAAAAAATTTGCAAATATGCTGAGAATGTGTTCATTCTCTATGATTAAACAGTTCAAGGGCAGATTCAGCCTAGCTTTAAATGCAATAAAGAAATGATTTCAAAGCAACACTAGGAGTATCATACAGTAATTGAGAGTAGAAAAACAAGGGTGATAAAACTGTCCTGTGTTATTGATGTTAGAGTTCATATATGATGCATTTCTGTGAAGGGATTATCAGAGCCCTGATGACAACGTGTACTTACTTATCAAACTAAACAAGGTGTCTCAAAAAGGAGAAATATTAAATTATGTGCTATCAGCCAGCTATACTATTCAGCAAAACTGTGTGCACGTAGTATCTGCTCCATACATCTGTATTTCTGCACGTGACCCTCACTAAAGTACTCTGTCTCACTACAGCGTTTGCATAAAGAAAAATCCTTTGATCTTGTAAGCAAAGTTTCAAAATGGACCCATCTTAGCAATAAATTAAATTGCATTATAAAAAGGCAGAATAGTCTTGTGCAGGTTATCAGCCTTTCTCCTGCAATACTTATTCTCTCTTCTTGTCACAGATTTGTTTTATTTTGCTACAGCAATACATTATTACAACTTAAAATTCACATTCACCTGAAGAAAGCTGTGACATGCCTACCAAAAGAGACATACACTGCTTAACCTAAATTGACCCTTTTTTCCTTCTATTCTAATAGATCTTTTTTCTTTTTGTCACTCAAAATGAGTGTCTGATGTATGAGCATAAATTGTTAAAAGCAGTTTTAGGTAAAGGAAGAGAGACTGAAGTGGAGTTTTCTCACAAAAGCCAACCTCAATTTATGTCAAAGAGGGTTAAAAGACCTTGGGATTAAAGCAATAAACTTGCTGCTGTCAAAGCTAAAACCCGCTAACAATTTAGTGCCAAACGCATGTTGTTCAATATCATTTCATATTATATTATGTCACAAGTAGGTGACAGTTCCACATCAGACTGACAGGGCTGATTTACTCTGAAGAATTCATCGACATTTTGCAGAGTCAAAGCTGACTGCATTTTGTTTGGATGCAGGGTGGGAAATCTCTCCCTGAGTTGGAATATTTGGCTGAATAACCCTGATGGCACAGAGCCCTCGGGCACGACCTGCCCAGCCCAGGGCTCCTCACCTTCCCCTGCCCTAAACCACCTCCAGCCCTGCCCTTTGTGCACCTCCAATTTTTTGATGTGGTTCCCCTTCCTGCAATTTTTAAAATATCCAACTGTCCTGGTCAATATTTGGGTGATTTTTTCTTTCTGGATTCAAGCTTTTATGCTTCTCCAAAATATACTCATTGGCAAGGGTTGAGATGAAAGCCCCTGTTAAGAAAATACTACTGGCACCTGCTTATATTTTAAGTAGGCAGTAATAGCAGCTATTCTTCCAGGATTTTAACTAGATCCCAAGGTCATGCATGATGAGACCCTTCTAAGGCCAATGGCAACAATACCATTTCTTTATATACAAATGTCATTTGCAAGATATTCCTGGATGGCTTTTTTAATATAATAATTCAAATTTCTCCCAGGGCTCTAAGACAATTCTGAATAAACATATTCTTTGTTTTGTCTCAGGAAAATCTAATTAATTTGACTTCTCTGTCAAGGTTTCAAAGCTTATTTATAAAGGATGTCCCCTCCCCAAAATCCAGCATATTCTACAGTCATTTGCATCCTTTTGCAATGTTCTTTTCATTCTCTTGTTGGATACTGCTATAAATGTGGAACTACAACTCAGCTCCTGAAGCTGAGGACCAGGGAACCTGGCTTCTTCTGAACCAAGTAGAACTGTGCTACACTCAAAGTGGTCTTTTTATATGTTGAAACAGTGATATCCCTCCCTTCTTTCTGCTTCTTTTTTGATTGTGGAGCAAACTTTCAGCTATCATAGTTTGCTCTTACCTTTATTTCTGAAAAAAAGCTAGCAACATTTGGGGTCTTTAAACACACATATCACTGTTTTCTCCATCTAAATCCAGGTGTGGGTGCATTAGTGCCTGGCCATTAACTTCTGTAAACCACATAGTAACTCTTCTGTGGGATTCTTTGGGCAATGTTTGCTGTTCATCCAGGAAAACATTATTATTGCATGTAAAATGGGCCCATCATCCACCACTGGTTTGTTTCTGCTGACCATCTGCTGGACAACTCCCAGGCAGCAAAGGGGTTCCCTTGTCTGTTATGCCAGGGAGAAGGACTTCTAGTGAATTGTTAGATGGGTTAGCAGATGGTTAATCTTATTTGACATTTAAAGCACTTGGAGGCAAATTTAGTGTTCACCTGCCCTGGAGTGTACAGCATGAATATGCTCCTACATATCCATTCCTGTTTAAACTAGTAACTCTAATGGCTGGAGGATATGCAATGCCTGCCATGAAGAGATGTTTCAGGGAAAAGGGGGGAAAAAAGAACAGGTAAACATTCATCCTGGCTTTAAACATTTACAGTTTTCTCATATTGAAACACAAATTCTGTTATTTTTGGATGACCACCTCACCCTGACACAGACATACTCTTGCTAACTTACATATTCTGCTAGTAGATCAAATTCTAATATATTTTGTATGTTAATATTTCTGTGCTCTGCTTCCCACTGCCCCATCAGCTATGGGGGTGACAGACAAATACCCACATGTGTACATGTTTCACTGAGTGCAAAGCCAAAGGTATCCTGTGATCCAGTGAGAAATCTAAAGGAGAATAAACACATTTCTGCAACCTTTTCCTCACAGAGTGCCTGCCCCTTAAGCCCACTGTGGTGCACACCAAAGATTCAGTGAATTGCAAGCCAAGAAAAGGGATGAGCACAGATCTGTGGCACAGCCTGAGACTGCCCCTGCTCTCTGCTGGGAGGCACAGGGGTGCTGAGGAGGCTCCCAGCCCCTTCTGCTCCAGCTGAGCACAGTCTCCCCTTCAGTCCTCTGCACCTCTGTGACAGAGATCAAAATGAATTGTCATGTCTCTTTTAAGAGGAAAATACCACAGCCTCTCTCAATACAGGCTGTGACCTTTCAATTTATGCTATCAGTTTACTCAGTGCCTGCTCTGTGGTTCATGATTAACTTGAAAGAGTTAGATCACACTCTCTCCAGGTCCTCAAGAAGGAACTTCTGTTGACTGTTAGAAATCCCTCATGCAATAAAGTGCACATAGTATGGCTCTATAAGCTATCCTTCAAAGTTACAGCAGCTCAGTAATGAGGTATCAACTCTTATCAAAAAGCTCCTAAAAATATTTCTACTTGCCTTTTTTTTTCCTTTAAGATACTATATATGAGAAGACAAAGTGAAAAACAGCCACCTGGTTATTAATAAATACATCTGCTTTCATCAATTCCTTAAAAGGGTCACACAATCCTCATACATTAATTAAACATTCTATGTGTATCAAAAAAGATGGTTTCAATTCTAACTATAAAGGGTAAACTGAGATAAAGAGAGATTTACTCACACCTTCCTGCGGAGCCACAGAAAGCTCCCTCCTCCTGTAACTGTGGCAGTGCTGATGCCTCAATGTGTTCTAGAAAACAGAATTTTAAAAAATCATCATTATTTTCTTTTCAAAGCTTATCCATAGACTTTCTCTATTTCTTTTCAGAAAAAAAAAAAATACATTAGCAATTCTCTTCATCTTCACTAGCAGGGACCCTAGAAGGTGGGATGGCTTGAGGAGCAAATTCTGGAGTTGCATCTCCTGCTGCCACTAGAAAAGCAGAGTCTGCTCAGGTCAGGAACATGGGGATTCTTTTTGTTATTTACTGTTATCTACCCCTCTGTAATTACAACCTGCTTGTTGGGGATGAGTAGATTCTTCCAGGTGTTGTTTTAGTTATCTACAGCTGAGCATCTCCCTTCATTTAGCAATGAATATCAGGCAATGATGGGAAAATCCCCCCAAACCAATTTCACACATTCAAGTTTCCAATGCAGTAGTAGCTCAAGCTCATTTTAGCAAAATCAAATAGATTTCATTGGATTACTTGTATTTCACCTTTCCTTAGGTAAGGATGGAAATACAGAGGTGAGGTAATTGCAGGGGTATGTAAATAGCTAAACCAAACTGGAAGTTTTTAAGAAGAGACCTAGACTGTCACATTTAAGAACATTCCTTACCAAGATGGATCTCAGGATCTTTAACCCTCAGGACCTTAAAGTTTCTCACTGACATTGCCAGCCTGGCCTGCTGCTCACCTCACTGTAGGAAGACCTGACACAATTGCTCACACTGGTACTCCTTGCTTTGTCTTACTTTCAAGAGAAATCTCTTTGTATTGCTCTGCTCTCAGGTCTTTGAGACCCTTTTGTGGTACCCCACCAGTATCACTGAGGGGTGCTCAGCCCAATTCACCCCTCTAGGGTAAGGAAGTGAAGCTTTGAGCCTGACTGGCCCTGCTTCTTCTGCCTTTGACTTTTCCAGAGCCTTTAAAATCCTTCCTATAAGCTGGAACTCATCTGGGAATAATGGTGTGCCTGCTGAGGTGTCTGTATGTCCCAGAGGTGGGGACAGGATGGCATCAAAGGACACTCAGCTGGCATCACCTGAGGTGTCACATTCACTAAAGCAGAAGGAAAACTACATCTAACACAGGTGTTGACCATGCACCACAGACCTGGAAGAAATGAGGGATCAGTCCTCTATATCAGAAACAAATAAATTGCAGAGTTTGCTAGAATTCAGGGACAGAAAAGTTCACCTAAACTGGCCTTGATGATTAAACCCCACTTTAAGCACTGCAGTGGTCAGCACAGTTTTCAAATTTTAAATTCATTATTTTAGATGAAGTATCTTTATTGATAATCCTTCATTTAGGAAAAAAGAATAGGTGTTATTCAGTGATATGACTCACCTGAAAAAACAATACTTTCTGTGTTTGCATTTCCATGTGACATTTCAGAGGCTGAAGAAATTACTTTAAGCATTTGGAGCGTTACTATTGTCCTTACTTTTGAGTTTTTCTTTTAATAATGACAGCCATCTACTGCTATTACTGTAGCTTCTTGTCCAGATCTCCCTTTGGAGACTGTCTGACTACTTAACACCATTTTTCAATTTCTCTACTTGTGCATTTACATCTTCAGTCCAGATATGAGAATTTGCTAATGGACTGCAACTTTTTCCCAAGATTCCCATGTGTAGAATTTTACATAGACTGATCCAAAATCTAAACTCTGCTTGCCAATGCCTTGTACTAGGAATATGCATGTGATAATGAACCCCAGAATTATGCTACGATTTTGAAGTACAAATTTAATTTGAGGACAAATGAGAGTAAGTGTCAGATGGTATATTTACAATAACATTAAGGTGTACATGTTGTCAAATGGACAGAAAAAGGCCCTGATGCGAATGAAAATGTGGCCCCCTCCTGAACTGTGTATGTTTTCAGCAGCAGATGGAAGAATAAACAGCACTGGTTAGAAAATGGAAAACATATAGGCAGGCACAGCTATCTCCTGTTCCTGAGGTCACACCACTTTTGCATTTTACCTACAACAAAGCAGATAGTGCACCATTTGGCTTTTCTCATGCATTGAAATAACTCTGTGACACTCTCTAGTGGAAGGCAGACACACACCACCTCAGCCACGCTGTGTGCACGGGGAAGCCACACCACGAGAAGGGAGACTGGCTGAAAGGGAGCTTGGGCACTGTTGCATGTGTTTTGCTGCACTCTTATTTTTTAACACCACAACCAAAACACTTACAGACAGGTCCCTTCTGTTTGAAGCCCAGAGGATAACGTGGTACTGAAGCATAAATAAAGAGTGCCACTAGCAAGGAGTAACTGGCAGCAGACAAAGCCCAAGCCAGCAAACTGTCACGATTGCTCTAGAGGGTTTATAAGCTTTATCAAATCTGTGCTAGCTAATTCACTTGCAGAAGTGTACTGATAACACTGCTTCTTTTTTTCCCTTGCTTTTATTATGAACAAAAAGATAGACAGGTCCTAAGGACAGATCCTTTTCACAGCTCTGCTCTCTTCTGCCAGCACATGCCCTTCCACTCACAGATTACCAGGTTTAACTAGGGATGTCTTTGAGCCAGAAGCATTTATTGCAATAAAGCCCAATATATTTCCAAAAAAGAAAAGCTTCCCCCTCCTTTCTAACACTTACATTGAGGTTGGAAGCAACATTTAAAAAAAAAAAATACAGATCCAATCTGGTGTTCCTTGTCTCAGTGAATTTGCAAGTGGCTGTTTTTTACCACTCCAATAAACATACTGAAGTTAACATTTCTGTGCACGGACAGAGGAATTTATATGTATATATATACAGATATACATACACACACATCTATATCGGGGTGGAGCCCTTGGCTGCTTCCCCTGCTTCCCCCCCGCCAAGTTTAGATGCAGTTTTTTGCATATTGTTAAACCAATGCTACTTTATCAACAGCTATTGTTAAACAACAACTGCTATTAATCTAAATGACATAAATTAATACCACCTGCTGTAAATGCAGAGGAAGTTTGGCTTCTACTTTTAACTGCAGCTTTTGAAGTATCCAGGACAGTATGCAGGTAGCTGCATGGATCTCTGTAATTTTCTCCCTCCATACATGTGACTCCTGGAAATGATGCCTTTGGGGAGGAAAGGTTTGCAGAAGGTTTCTCCTCCATGTCTGGTCCATCATTTCTGAAGCTTTCCTCAAAGCCCTCTGGTGATCCTCCCAAGGAGCTCCATATGCACAGCAGCCTGTGGGAAGCTGGAAAAACACTGGAAAATTCTGCCAAATAATAAACAAACCAAACCCATGGTTTTTTTTCCAAACATGTTTCCATGAATAACTGAGAAGGCACATTTGCTAATTTACTGCATGTTTGTCTTTATGGAGGATTTTTAAAATAAAATATTTCACCCCCTCCTGCCTCTTCTTAATTTGTCCTGTCATTCAATTTCTGTAACTAATTTGAGGAGAATTCTCTAATGTTTCACCACACTGCCAAAGTATAGTTTTTCCCTGAATGTGATGCAGAACTATTTTAATTACAGGGAACATCAAAAATTACTCCATAACATGGGATTATTCCTTGTGCTCATTTCTACAAGCCCAAAGTAGACACGACTGAATTCAGATTCCCGTTTCACACAAACACAAAGGGAGAAATTCTGCCTGGACTCTTCAACACAGACATTCATAAAGTATGTCCATGTTAAGTTTGAAATGACATTTGGGGTCAGTATCTTTGCTGAGGAAAGTTCACTAAGGAACAGTTTTGAGGTCAACCAGCACAAAGCATGACCAGAGCCTTCCCAGAGCTCAGCTTTGTGCACTTGGCTGGGCCAGTTGGTTTCTAGACTGAGTGGAGAGAAAGATCCTCTTGCAGATGCTACTGAGCAGGATCTGAATGCAGGCTCTCCCAGTTATTTTCTGCAGGAGATCCTTCCTCTCTTGGCCCCAGGTGGTGCTGGGAGAGACCAGGAGCCTGTTTATGTATGAGTAGGGATCTACAACAAAAAGAGTTTCTCATTAAAAAAAATAAAATAAAATAAAAAAAGCTTTTCAGTGTACAAGTGTTGCCAGTTTACAAACTGGAAGGACAAGGATCATCAGGAAGCTCCTGTTAGTGATTTAAATCTTGTGATATTGTACCTGGGGGAAAAAAAAAAAAAGGACACCAAGGTCTGCCTTTGGCCTTTGGAAGACACAAAATCAGTGCAGTGATGTGGAGGCAAAGATGCTGTCACAGGGTCATCACATCACTAGGCAGAACTAAGCTTTGTCACTTTAAAAATTCAAACCTTAAGACATTTTCAGTTACTTATTTCAGGTGCACATGTAAGGAGCAATTAGGGCATTACCTTCACTTTGAGTTTTCTTCTCTGTCTCTCTAAAACATTTAATATTTTCAGAAGATATGAAAGCTTTCCAGAGACAATATGCGTGCTGTAGCCTACCATGTGTACTATGGAAATTCCAGAAAATAAGACAAAATGTGCTAATTTATAGTTAAAATGATGACATTTTGAATAATCTGTTTTTCTAATAGGAAAAAACTGAAAATAGGGTTCAAAATGTTTGATATTCTGCATGATCAAACACACAAACTGTATTCACTTTCACCTAACCCCTTAATTATTTTATCTCTAAGAAAAATATCTCTAATTTTCACTTGTTTAAAATCATCAGGATTTAAGTGACGTAAACAATAAAATAAAATTATACAGTACTTATCACACTATAACATCTCATGATTTTTTACACACAATGAAATATTAAATCACAAAACATTAATGAAAAACTACTAGAAGAGATAGTTTAGCATTTTCAGTGCTGAAATTTAGAATTTCCAATAACTGAAGATGACAAGATGCACAATTGAAAAGAGGAATAATAGAAGACTAAAATTAGAGGTTTTAAAGCTTCACTGCAGTCAGTTATTCTAACACATAGACTGTGATCTTAGGCAACTGCTCAACAAACCTTGACAAAGGAACAACCTGGTTACTCTGACACAGTGAGAGAGGGAACTAGCCAAAAAATAGTTACACTGCCCAAAATTTGGTTCAGTCTCTCTTTGGTCCAGAACAGCATTACATAAAGCAAGATAAGTAGTTAAAAAAAGGCTGCTTGTTGTTTTAAACCCCAATAATTATTTTAAAATACAGAATATAAGCAGAAATATGAGTTTTAAAACCTAGTCTTAATCTCCTGGAGTGGGCATTTTTCCTATGACTTAGCAAAAATTAGGTCTACAATTTACCTCCCATTCTGAATTTTAGCAATTTGATGAATATCCAGACAGCTGTGAAAAAGGAAACATGTAGAATTAAATAACTGTTCAGATATCCACTCATTTGGTCCCACCACAAAGAAGAAATCCTTACTCTCATGTTTACAGTTCAGCGCACAAGACCATAAATACCTGCAGTAACCAAAGATGGATGATTACAAAAAAACCCAATTCTCAGATGAATGTGGTTCATACTAAGACAGAGACCTGTAAAAGTTCTAAACCTGACTGTAGAAGAGCTTACAGATATAAGATATCATGGCATCTTTAATACAAATCTAAGGAATTCCACTGCTATTGGTAAAGAAATTAAAATTAAGCCAGAAGATTGAAGCAGCTCAGGTGATCTCCATACAGGGAAAGAAGGGGGTGGGAGCAGGAGAGAATATGTGCACTTGGCTCCATGTGTTAAAGGTCCAGGAGAGTTCAAGGAAAATCCAGCCAGGCTAAGCAGAGGGAGGGTCACCAGAGATTTCTGCTTTGAGCAGTCAAAGTGCAGTGGTGAGTCTGAACTCCTAAGTGAAACCTGTCAGGCTCAGCTTTTGAATTAAGATAAATCTTGAAGGGAGAGCATAATTTACTTCTCGGATAATTTGGGAGATAATTCTTTCATAGACACGCACCCAAAATAGATAACCATGAGAGGAAGAAGAATTCCTCACCCTTCTCCCACAAACAATAACTCTGAACACAGGGAAATACACCCACACATGGCACACAAAAAACCCTACACCTCCTTCTCACATGCATTTCCACTCTCTTCAAAGCTACACTGTTCAAATGAAGAGTATTTCCTATAAATCCATGTTTAATAGAGAGGATTTAAAGTGAATCTTTCTCAGTTACGAACCAAAAATACTCAATTTTATGGGCCATCTGGGAATGCTTCCCAAATCCAAATTTAGGGTCCAGTAACAAGTCCTACATACAGCCTTTGTGTGTGAACACTTACTCTTCCTGTGTTGAATTTCCCTGAACTGGAGCCAAAATGACTCTGCACATGAAGGGAACTGTGTGGGGAATCAGCAGGCTGGCACAGCCAAATGCCAGAGATGGAGGGACCCAACCTCTCTGCTCCACACCTTTTCTCTGTAGAGACTTCATCCACTCTCCTGGGTGCTCATCTGGTCCAAATCTATTGGGGAGAAGGTGTTTTAAGAGCTTTCTTTAAAAAACATCAAAGCTGAAACCCTTATGGTTTGAGGATTTGTTGAAAACCAAAATTTGGCCGCTAAAGTAAGGACTCTTAAAAAGATAAAAAACAATCAGTGTAGCATTTGCTTCCCATCCCAGTGCTGTATCAACTGTCAAACACTCCTGGAAACAAAAGTAGGAAATATTTCATTTTTCTGCTTGCATAGGAATAAAGCATCTTTGCTTCAACTTTAAAATTGTTGACAAAAATCATAGGAATAATGCAGGAGTAATTTAATTACAGGGGAAGTTATACAGAGCCCTTTTAGGGAGCACCAAAATAAAGTCTTGAAAAACTGAGACCTAACCAAACTTTTTCGACTTCCTGAAAGAGAAAGTTGTTCTGAATTCTGAACATATGAAATCGTTTCTCTCTTCAATGCAAGCCCCAAGTGTGCTTAATGGTTTTGCTAAATATGATTGAAAGAAAACCATGCCTGAGGGAAATGGTACTTAGCTGGATATGTATAAGGGTTGAAGCAGCTTGGTCAATGGGTGACCATAGTATATGAATCTAAAACTAATCTCAAAGAGCCTGGGGGCACCCAAAGCTAACCTAGTCAAGTAGTTATTTTTTCATTTGCTCTGAGCTAAATACACTGTCTGTTAAAGACTCCCTGTACACCTCACAGCAAGTGTTTTGTTTTTCACATATTAAAAATGAAAAGTTTTAAAAAGTAGTTGTATTGTGTGCATAACAGCAAATTAAAAATAATTACATAAGAGAACAAGCAGTCTCTTAGTTGTCACTAAAATGAGAAAGTTCTGAAAATTGCTGAGAAAAAAATTTGCCATGAGACAACTTCAGAGCTTAGATCTACCCCCCTTGGTCTCAGATCCACCCTCAGAACATGTGGGGTGGGGGACCTGTCAGCCTGTGGCTCGTGATTCCCCAGATGGAACCCACAGTCCCTCCCAGCCTGGCTGCTGAGCTGGGCCCTCCTGTCTCAGACAAGAGAGGAGGATGAAGGGCTGCAGGGAGCCTCTCTCTGAAACTGCATAATGTCACTTCAAAATATCAACCAATCTTTACAAAACTAAAGAGAATTTTGCAAAAATAATCTGTATTACTTCAAACCTTAAAAAAAGTATGGAACTGGGGTTTTTTTTTGAGTAAAATATGGTAATGAACAAGTCCAGTTACATTTCACAATAAAGCTAAATGAGACAGAACAACTGCTCTGTAAACAAGGGCAAGAGATGGGGTGAAAAAATCACTGGAAAATATTAAGTCCCCTGAGCACCACGGGATGTGCAATTTTCATTGTGCTTGGAGACGTACTTGTGTGGCCTTGTTGCTTCTATTGATCACTCAGGTCTTTCCTAATAGAGTTACAAGGCATTTTCAGTTGCAGACTTGGAAACCTGGGGGAAATGGGATCCAATCATCTGGCTGCTACGTTCCTGTAAGGCCAGCTCTGTCTTGCTGCTGCTGCTCTGCTGGGCTTTAAACACAATACCAGCACATCCAGGCTGTGAAGCTGAGAGCAGGCGTTGTGCCAACACAGGTTGTGGATGTCTGTGAAGCAAGAACCAAGTCTGTGTGGTCATTTACAAAGTTCAGTTAATTATTTGTTTTCTTCCCCCCCCCCCCCCCCCTTTTTTTTCCTTTGTCGTGAAACAGCACATCTAATTTCTAGCAGGGATGTAAATGTAGAAAGTGGGGATCATTAAGAGGTATTTTATAACCCTTCTGCACTCCAGTAGGCATAGTAATGAATGCACAAAGAGCACTTTTTAATGTTATGCTGAGGCAGAAGATATCAAAATACTCAAATCTAAGTGAAAATAAAGGTTACTTTAAACAAGAAACCCAAGGCACAGGGAATCTCAGGAAAAAAAAATTGTATTTTGGGCTCTTGCATCAAAAGAAAGGCATTTGCACATTGTTTATCAGATCTGCAATCAAAGATATTTAGAAAATAAGGGGAAACTTTTGCATTTGAAAAGTTTCTACTGAAAATTTTACACAAACAAGCTGCCTACTACAATCTATGTCTTGGAAACTGAAGCCTGTAATAAAATACAATCATCTTTTCTCATGTAATATTAGTAACGGCTATTTAAGACATTAAACTGTTAAAAAAGAAAGAAAAGTCTTTTTTTCTTTGTGAAAAGAAATTGTGTGAAATTTCTTTCAAGGTGAAATTCAAGGCAAAATCTACCCAGCTAAGCTGTGGAAAATTTCAGTTCATGTTGGCATGACAAAGTTTATGAAGACAACACCTTTCAGAATCAGGCCCATGGCTGCTGTCCCTGAGCCTTTCACAAGAATGACTCCTGGAGCCCCAGGGGAGGCAGCTCAGGACTCCCACAAGAGAGAAGTGTCAGTGGGTCACAAATGTGGGAGTGGGCAGAGGGACTCTGTTAAAAGAACAATTGTGTTTATAGACTGCCTGTTATTAAAAAAAACAACAACAAAAAACCCCAAGATATTTTCTGGCAGAGTTTCTCTGCTCAAGAACAACACATCAGTGGCCACAAGGACAAAATACAGGCTCATGACTGAAGAGCAGCAAAGTGAATCTGTTCTGTTCCCACCTGCAATGTGCACCTCGCACCATGTCAGCATTACAGCTCTGAGATCAGTGGTGCCCTGAAATGCTAAAACACTTCCAGGTTTGATTTCCTGAAATGCTAAAATACTTCCATGTTTAAGTTCATAGTCAAAATTTCTTAACCATTACGGTGTAGACTTGAGTATTGTGTCATGGTCTAGAGGCCCTTCCCAGGAAACAACACAATGCAGGCAAATTTATATAAAGTGCTCTTGATCGCACCACTAAATGATTACACTGACTAAATGATTACACTGGCTTTGGTGAAGTTCACCAAGATGAGAGGAAACAGGGGTTCTGTGCTATGCATTCCCCTCTGCAAGGCCTTATCTAAAGAGACTGTACAAGCAAGAGAGTGTGGGGGGAAAGAAGCAACACTGCAGACTGAAAGAGGATGAAAACACAGCCCAAAAGTACATACAAACACTTAACAGCCCAAAGGAGATGATATGGTCCATGAAGACCTGCCCTCATAACCTCAGGAAATACAAATCAATCTGTGTTTCATCATCTGAAACTTGAACTTCTAGCTAGTAGCTGTGTGCTCTTCCCCTGCTTTCTTCAAAAACTCCTCCTTGAGCTGATTTACACTATTTGCTTCTACTGCTGACTTCGGCAGTTTGTTCCAGACTGTATTTCAACTACCCTTTGTGTAAAACTGTTCTGTCTGAATATATCGGAGTCCCTAAATTCTGCTACACATATTGGAGTGGTTACAGGAGTAATTTTAGTGTGGCTGGCAGCTGGCCTAACTCGTGCTCTGATCTCTCCTCCCCTCCCTCAACTGAACAGTTAATACTGCGCCATCAAAGTCAGCGCTGCTACAGAGAGAGTCTGCTGCAGCCAAGTGCCCAGAGGGACAGAGCCTGAACTTGTCACACACTGGCAGGACACCGTGGCCAGAGCAGCCTACCTAACCTTTAGAAGGGGACCAAAGCAGTGAAGAGCAAAGAGTAAGCAAATAGAGATGAGCAGGACTCTATGTCTTACTGTGTTAAGGAATTTGATCCTATTCACGGACCCTTTGTCTGCTTTCCACAAACATTTCCACAGGTAACTGCTGGTGGAAGGCAAAACAAAACAAAATACTGATGCAAACAAACTGTAAAATAAAGTTGATTATAGATATTTGTGAAAACTGAACTTTATCCTTTGTTTTTACTACATTTTGGATGAAAGAAGGTACAAAATTTATTGGCATCTCAACTGCAGCTGTACGTTGGCAATTAAGGGGCTGAAAAAAAATGGGAGAGTGAAGAGCAGCCTCCAGATCTTGAATAAATTGTCAGTTGATCTTAAACAGGAAGTACAGGATTCTTAGTTTTGACTTCTGAGGATCTGCATTTTCTAAAAGATGATTACATGCAAGTGTATTTTTAAATCCACTTTTCTGCATGAACTAAGGTTAGGAAAGAGGCAGATAATCTATCAAGTGTGCCATAACTTTTAAATGAAGGTGACATATTTTTCCCAGTCTGAACAACTTTCATCAGGAATATTTTTGGAAATTTAGAAAATCTCTTTGATGTCAAAAAACTGTTCTCACATTCTTTTGAAGCAGACAAAAGGTCAATGTTAATTGCAATATGCTGTAAATCATATAGATTACTTTCAAGAAAATATTTAAGGGAGATATCTTATATGTGACATTCATTCTTCAGCAAGCCAGACATGGATGATGTTTAATTTATAAAGATTTAAAAGGATGGAAGTCTCTTGCAAAATACAGAATTTAATGAAATTCTTCTGTTTTGTTACCAATTTACTGATATCATCTCTTCTTATTTATGGAGAGAAGTGTATTAATCATGCCATGCAGAGTTGCAAATTCAGCAGAAACATAAATTATCAGTCCTCAACCTCAAATTCTTTCAAAGGATCCATAAAACTAAAAGTTTTGAATAGCCTGGCTAGAACAAATGGACAAGAAAAGATAATGCATCTTTTGAAACACAAACCTGCAGAGATGTTATGCTCAATTACTCTGACAAAAGATTTGGAAACCAACAATATCCCCTGTGGAATACCACTGCTAAACTGGAATGCTAAATCAAAAGCTCAAAGTTAAGCAAGAATAATATAGCATAAGCCACATTAAATGTGTGTCATCCCTAAAGCTTGAACACACTTGGATATTTATTAGGTAACTATTTCTACCTTTGGAGGATGGGGGAAGGCAGGGGGGAAGAGTTCAGATGAGCTAAATATTAGTAAAAGTGCCACTCTGGATTTCACACGGAGGAATGGTGGGGCTGGGCAGGCTGCATCCCCCACTGAAAGTCATCTGGTGACCAGCCAGAGAGCTCAAAGCTTGTTCTAGCATCCAAAGGTTCAGAACACAGTCCTTGCTTATCTTCAGAGACAACAGAAAAACCTACTAGAACCTGAGGCAGAGAGGAGTTGCTTGGAAGGGTTTTGGAGCAAGGAGCACTAACAGCTGTGGTGGCCAACAATCCATCACTGGGTGCACCCAAGGACTGGCAGCAAGCCACTGGGAAAAGGTGCTGCAGGGAGCTCAGCACTGCCATGTTGCAATGGTGTATGGAAAACACACTGGTTTTATTTCCAGGGATTGCTTTCAGCCAAGCCACACGTGCAAGCAAAGCTCCCATCTGCCCAGAGAAACGGGGACACACCCAGCCACATCCAATGGGACCAGGGCAGGGCACAGCAGGGAGAGAGGCTCTGAGGGCAGCTGCTGCTCCCCGCAGAGGCCAGCACCCCTGCATTGCTGTGACTTTTGGGGAGAAGAGCACTCAGGACGCATCCATCCCAGCACTGAGTAAGGAGGAATGGAATGTGGGCTCTTTCTGAGGGACAGGAACGACGCTGCCAAAAACGCACTAAGAATACAAGTCCAATTTAGGCCAGTCAGTTCTTATTATCTTCACTGACATGGCAACTCCATGATTTTGGCTGCACAGAAAAAAAGGAATCATCTTTCTGGACTACAGGCCTGACATGCAGAGCTGCTGCACACACAGCTGGGGGAGGCAGGGGTCTGGAAGGGCCTTGGAACACAGCAGGTGGGTATTGGGAAGCTTGGGTTCCTGTACTAGGACATAAGTGATAGGATTACCGACAAGTAAAAAACCTAGAAAAATTTAAGTGAATTATGGAATAATTTCTGTCTACCAGTTCTGAATGTTACCCCTGAATATCCAAGGTCTGTGTCCTAGGAAACAGGGGTGCTGCAGGATCAGTTCTGCTACAGTCCTTGTTCTCCAGACAGATATGCCAGTCAGCAGGAGATCATTATTCATGTGGAAAAGGATGATTTTGTTGATTGATGTTAAAAGCTGATAGGGAAGTTGAAAGGACAACAAACAAGAAGAAATACAGAGCACACAACTGTGGTTTTAAAGTTAATGGGTTTTTCCCATCAGGTAATGCTGCATATGAAATAATAATGGTGCTAACTAAAACATTAGTTACTACTTGATGATGACACTTTACATCTTTCTGTAAACCCTTTTATTGACACTAGCAGAATCTCCTGTGAATAAGGGAGAATAATGTCCTACATCAATATCTGGCATATGTAATGTGTTTATATAATCCAGCCCTCTTCACGGAATTAATTTGATCTGTCTGGTTTGGAGCATGTACTGCTGGTTACCCATGCTCCCTGTGTGCTTTTATTTCTTGAAAATGCAGCTTGCTCTGTTTTTCTGGCATCCTGGCTGCCTATTGAATGGGGGTAAGAGCACAGACTGAATGGCAATCTACTGACAATCACTGTTGCCAAACCAGAGCTGTGTTCGTGTGGGATGCAAACAACAGCCACTCATCCTTCAATTTCTGAACACCAAAATGACAGGTAGCTCTTAGAGAAGTTTCACTTCTAAATTATTAAGTAAAAGAGAAAGAAAGAGAGAGAGAAAAAAAAAAGACTAAGAAATTAGAGACACTTACTGAATTACTCCAGTGAACAATATTGATTGACAAATCCAGTCCTAAAAATCAGAATTAAAATTAACTGCACTTACCGCATCAGTCAGTCACATCACAGAGTCTGAAAGTCTGGCATGAAGGATGAACAAATGCTGTGAAATAAAACCCAAATGCAATTACACTATAAAAAATATTTGCCAGTTATGTTTTATACAGGAGTAACACATCCTCACAAGTTTGAAAACTTTGCGTTACCAAGCGGGAGTGAGTAATTGCTTATCTTGAAACTTTTTCAAGAAGTTCTAATGCAAGGGGTTTAGCTATCAATCAAAATCAAATTAAAAGGGTTTACAGCAAATGAATCAAAGCAATACAATTTTATTTTTCTGATGAGATTTATTTACATAGTGAGATTAAAAATGTCTCAGATTTATGCACCCTCTAGGAACATGAATTTCCCAGATTTGAAACCTTTAATGCAATAACCTTTACCCTGCTTTGAGATAAGCCTGTGTCAGCATTTATAAAGTGAGGTCTTTCTAGCTGTTTGGTCCAGTATAATAAACCACTTCCTCCTCCTGTGCTAAATGATAACTTTTATTCCTTTAAGGCCCCTTTCCTTTAATCCAGCATATCCATTCCATTTTCCTCTTCTACCTCTACATCTAGAGAAATTCCAGGAAACTTTCCCAAGAGATTCCTCTAAGATAAACAATATATCTCTAGAAACATTTAGAGGACGAAAAAGCCTGTCTGTAGTAAAATCAGTGGTAGCACAGCCCAGAATTACACTGGAGACTCAATAGATCTACAGCTTCACTCTGCTGCTGGACCATGAGGTGCATGCTTTCAAGGAAGAGTGCTGTACCAAAGGACAAATTTGTGATGCTCATACACACACGGAGGAACAAATGCACAGAGAAGCACATTTTCTTTGCTGGTTTCTGTCATCAAGACCATCTTTGTGGACTGGACATACCAAAATATCAATCCTAAATAGCCATCTCGTTTACTGTCTACCTTTCAATTAACTTCATTTTTTCCAGACTTTGGCCCAAAAACATTGTCAGTTTTCCTTTAAGAATAGCCATGGAAGTTCTATTTCTTACCAGCTTTCAAAGACTCTTTGTTGCTCTTTCTTCTTCTTTTTATAAAGTGCATTACAGATGAGACACAAAGAGACCAAACACAGCTAGGTTAGAGAGTACTACGGAATGGACTTAAGATATTTTTCACAAATTTTTAAAAGTGTACAGTTACCCTGGACTGGGAAGCTGCTGAGCTGTGCTCAGTGTTCTTCTACAAATAAAATAGGTGTCCAAGACACAGAAAAAGCACGTTATTCTTCATGGTTCATCTTAAGCACTGCGGCAGTTTCCCTGTGAAAACCTGAGAGGAGGAATTATTGCCAGGGCAGGGAAGGGACATGCTCAGTTAGTTAACAAACAAGGCACACTTCCTTCGTTAGGCCATGCCACACATGGATACCTGCTTCCTGCATCTCCATAATCACAGTGACAAGGAGCAGGACTTCTTCTGCTTGCTATGAGGCTTTCTGGATCACTGGAGATGATTTTCAGAGCCTTGCTGCACAGATTCTGCCAATTTGTGTTCAGGCTCTTCTACAGGCTGGAACAAGCAGCTGAACAAGCACCTGGCGTAGAAGGTGAGTCTGAGTGGCCAGGCTGCACAGCACCCATGGCAAAGTGCAAATAATCAATAACCAGAGTCTAAGAGCCCAGGCTGCACAGCCAAGTGCAAATAATGAATATCCAAATTTGCCATAATTTACCATTGTGCTAAAGAAGCAAATCAAGTAACCAACACAGCTGACCTAATGGTGGCCAGGAAAGAGCTGTGCTTGTTAAAAACTTGTCCCAGGTTTATTCTTTGATCTTTTGTTTAATCTTCTTGCTCATCCCATTTTGTTTTCTCTCTCACAAATGAAGTTCTTGCGACATGCAAAAAAAAAAAGAGGAGCTGTGTAAGACAGGTGCTGATTACAGCCTCAGGCAGCATGCAGCTGCCCAGGTATGGCATTTGGGCCATGTCCTGTTCCCACTGACCCTTTTCATCCAGAGCAATGGGAATGCCAGGGACAACCAGCAGCAGCACAGGCTCTCAGGTGCTGTTTTCCTCTGCACTTCCAATGTCATGGCCCTGGGCTCGTTCAGAACTGATGATCTGTGCACAAATGTCACACATGCCACATATGCCATGCAAATCTGCTGCTCTTGGGTGGGGACAGCACAGCTCCACCAGCTCAGGACTCTGCATCCAAGGATGGACAAAAGACTGGTATTTCCAGTATATCCTGGATTTTGAAAGTGCTGGTGAGCTGTCCTAGGCACGCCACACTTTACAGGAATTTTGGAGGAACCTGTGCATGAAGCAATGGATCTGATGAAGGCACAAGCTCTTCTGCCACAGGTGAGGGGAGACAGGGTGTGGCAATACCCTGAGATCAAAAAAACATAAATAGCCTACTTAGCAATAAAGGTTGACCACTACAGTCCAAATAATTCAATTTAAAATACTGCAAATCTACTCCTGCAGCATATAATATCATCATGAGCGCGTCTATTCTAACCCACTGATGACCTCAGGGAGTTTCCAAGAATATTACTTCTATTTTCTGTCCTTTCATCCCTAATGTATACAGGCAGACTTAGCTCTGTCTGCAACAAGAGAAGCCATTATGTCTTAAGAAAATAAAATGACCACTCCCATTATCTGAATGCCAAATTTCATATATTCAGTTTACCAATATTCCACACCAGCCTTGCAGATCGGTGAAATGAGATGGGCTCAGATCTCTAAAATCACCAGGATACAAGCAACATTTTTGTCAACTGCAACATGAAACCATAGCAAGAAAAACACAGCTGACATGCTAAAATATGAAAAACTGCTATTATATTTAAGGTGTTTCTAAGAAAGAATATTACATTTATTCTTGTGAATAAATTCACAGATTTACTATACATCAGACATTAGGCTTTATTTTTCTGTATAAAATAAATATAGCAGGAGTATAAGATTATGACTTCACTATTATTTTGTAAAACCATTTAATTTAAACAGAGATGCCTATTCACCTGATATCATAAAACAGAAAACCAAACCATCAAATTATTGTTCAGCACAAGCACATTGTACATGAAGAAAACATAGGTAGACTTTCATGTGAAACTGCTGGGTTTTATCACTGTTTAATGATTTGTTGCACTATTTATAGGATAAACAATAAATCTAACATGATTCATCATATTAGCCAATAAATCATGAGACAAATCATTAGGCAGAGTGATAAAATCAAGTGTTTTAGAAATAAGTTAATCTATGATGCCAATGCCTAATCTAAATAGTTGCTTAAAAACCCTATTTACTAATCATTTTTACATAAAGAAAGACTGATGATTATGTAGATTAAATGTGTACTTATTCCTATAATCACATGTTCTGTGCTGGTCTGTTTAGAAAGGGAAAAAAAAAAGATTAAAAACATTCACTGAAAAAAAAGTAGCATCATTTTGATTGTATTTGTATATTTATGAAGGGCTTTCTGCATCACTTTTGAGTCTGCCTTCGATTTTGGAGAAGAAATGGTTAATTAAAGCATGCTGCAAGGTTGCTGGACAGATATTATCTTCAGCTCTGAATTCCATAATATCCTAATTAACAATTTCATTAAGATGTGATGGCTGGTTCTAATGCTTCTTCATTCTTCAGCCTGAATATAACCCTGTAGACTTTCTCATTTGTGACAACTGTGTTTATAGCTTCTCTACCGATGGAGCTTCGTGGCACTTTGAATTATGCTCAAGAGTATATGGGCATCACGTCACATTTGTGTGCCTGATATCATACATGACTCGCTGCGCTCCAGCCAGGGTCCTTAATGTACATTCTACAGATGGACTACCCTCTGAATGCTTAGCCAGATATTAAGTTAAATCTTTTTGGAGTCAAGCTTGTTTCACATCAGTTATACAAACATATTGGTTCCTTTAAAAGGACAAATGCATTGAGAATAAGACAGGGAATCTAGGTCGGAAATCCAGGAAAATCATTTTAAATTTCAGTTTAGCCTTTAAATTTGAAAATCTCTTCTGTGGGAATTATTGTTATCTGTGGAGGGCTTTTTTTCATTTACTTAATCCCAAAGAGAAGAAGCTGAGCAATATTTATCAAGAAGTAGATAAGCAGCATAGTTGGCTTAACATGAAAGAAACAAACAGCAAGGCAACCTCCTTCCCTCTCACTTTCTATTTTGTATTAAAATGCAACAAACCTGAAAATATAGTGACAAACCAACATGATATTTTCTAGTTCAGGATTTTTCCTTAAAAAATAATTTAAAATTTTTTTAAAAAGTTAACATTTGCTTGCCACTGCTGTATATCTAGTTATCACATTGGGACTATGTCATACCTACTGTACCTTCTCAATAAGGCTAATCTTCAGAGCAAGACATTTTCTTCTAACTGAAAGAATAGGTTTGAGTTTTTTAAAAAAGCATCTGTAGTTTGAGCTGTGTCCAACTGTTTGCTTGTCACACGGAGTGGAGGAACAAACCCCTCCAGCTCACCAAGTACACTGGGGAAGGGAAAGGAAGGGAAGAGGGGGGCAGGCCTGGCCCTGCGAGAGGGGGGCTGTGTCACAGAGGCTGAAGGGAGCAGAGGGGATACTCTTGGACTTGTTGTTTTCTCACTTTTTATCTCAATCCATACAGCATGTTTTGTAGAAATATCTGAGACACGACTGGAGAAGTGAGAGCAATTTGATGCTTTGTGCAGTATAGGTGGGGATGGTTTGTTTGTGTCTCTGTTTGGTTTATAATGGGCAGAGACTCCATACACAGAAAAAATGCAATAACCAGGAGCACACCAGAATCATATGCCTGCAGTCCCTTGTAATTCTTTTAGAACCTGCTTATCTTTGGCTTCACTTTTTCCTGATGACATTTAAGGTCAGATTTTTAAAGGCACTTAGATGCCTCATTTTATTGAAACCAATGGGAGCTAGGTGCTTAAACACCTTTGAAGAACTAGCCCTTTAATGTTTATTAACAATGCCTCAGATGAGGGTACATCCCAGAAAACATAATAATTGCCTTTCATATTAACTGTGGTGTGTCAAGATAAGATAGAATCAAGTCCTCAGACTCATCTCCTCTCAATGATTTCCTAAATGAGATCAGTTCCCACTTACATCCTGAATGACCAAGGGTGACTAAATCACAGCAATGAAGTATGCTTACGTCCTTGAAACTCAAATCATCTTGCAGACACTTCTCCCAGTGTTGCTGATTCACATATTATTGAGTCTTAAAATGTTTGTTGTTTTTCTCCAACACTCAGCTGTTACCATTTTAACTTCAAGATAATATCCTCTTTTTCTCTTTAGGTAAAAATGAGACTTTTCCCTTGGGAGCTAAAACTCTCACATGTGAACAATGGAACTAAAGATAAAACAGACTTATTTCTTTGTATTTTTGTCCTCATAATTTTAGTCTGGTGGACTCACATATCCATTGTTCATCAATGCAAGGCACAAAGCAGAGGGATCTCCAAGTCAGCCACAAAAGATACATCTCACATCTTTGGATAGGAAAATTAAAAAGTCAGGAACAAAACATTTCTAAGAGAGGCTTTTGGATGACTGGTAGAAGAGAAGTAGGGAAGAGAAAGGGATGGACTCTTTTCCTGACAGGATGTCAGGAGAGGATTCCTCTTTTCAACCACTAGAATGAGCTTTGGTGAAACCCTGGGCTGAACCTCCCTAAGGCTCAAGCAAGGACATTCCAGCATTTCCCTGGGTTCCTCTAAAGGCACATTTCCATCAGAGCTCAGTTCTACCTTCTGCTTAGCTATGGGCACCCCTGGAGACCATTCCTAGTGGGAACCTTCCTCCATTTTTGTCTCCTACAAGCACAGCAGTCACATATCACCTCTAGAAAATCTCTCCTGAGGGTTAGGTACCTCATGTGCCAGCCAAGAGGCATCCAAGATTTCATGAGGCAGTCATACCTCTGCCTTTAAAGTCATTTAAATCTATTTTTGGTGCTGTGATTCTTTTTCACTGCCCTCTCTTTATTTTACTCTTCCTGTTTAATCCCCCCCCATAGTGAGAGACCAGCTGATCAGCACCCTGGGCAGTGAGCAGGGTGTGTGAATGCACCATGGGATGTATTTAAAGCATCTGCCAGAATGGTGAAAGGTTTGAGTTCAGGCTTGACTGCAAGAGACCCTCCCAACTTCTCACACCATTTCCCTCTAATCATCAAAACAACAATGAAAAAATCAAACCAACCAACACACACGCATTTCAGGAGTTCTTGATGTTTGTTTTTCACCTATTTTTTTTTCTCTTTGTCGATCATCAGGTGATTTCTTGGAAGCCTTAGCCTGCACCTGAGATAGCTGAAACATTATTTTTTAATCTGTCCAGAACTGCTAGGGAGAAGAGTGGCTTTATGTTGTGTTTCTGCAGAAGCAGGTGACTCCTGGCCACACCACCTCTCCTGGATAACTGCTTCTAAATCCTGCTAAATCAATGTTAACACTCTGCTGTTTAATAACAGCATAAAGCACAGCCCATGCATGGATTTAATTAGAGCCATGCAATCGACACAGGGTGCACAGAACAGTGCTGCACTGAAAGAAAACCACTCATTAGCTCAATAAATCCAAGACTGACTGGACAGGCGCTTCTTAAAAATTAAATTTTTGAGGTATTATGATCAGCAAAACTACCCCAAGAGTCATTCACAGATAAAATTGTAATATTTCAAGTACCTCCCCTACCTACAACATCTGTTGATGTCAATAGACACCCTGTGTCCATTTATATGCAGGGCCAGGGCTGATTCATACATCAGCACTGATATGCTTTTTCCTATCACTAGTCAACCCAGATGTTTTCAAAGGGGTAATCAGGTCATGTGCAAACTGCATGGCTAAAAAACAGAGTAGTGAAACTGTATTCCTGTAAGTTCTTTGTATATCTGTGTTTTAGAGTCAGGGTTTAATAGGTTCCTATCTAAGACATCCAAAATTATTTCTAAAGTAGTAATGCAAAAACATTTTACAGTGAATTACTTTTTAAAACACATTTTAAACAGAAACATATCACCATATTTTCTGTGGGCTTGGAAGCTTATGTTAAGTTTCCAAATAAGTCAATTCTATAAAGATAACATCTTTTCTTTAAAAAAAAAAATGTGTTGCAAGCTAATACTGCACATAACAAATAAGCTTTAATTAAAATTTAAATTGAAATCTGTATTGGCTAATCACTCCTGAACAGGAAATATTTTAAGACAACATTTTCAAAAGCTCTCTGGTCAAATGTTTCGGTGCTCAGTACCTATAATTAGGGTAAAAATGTCAAATTTTTTTGTTCACCAAAGTCTAAGTGAGATTTACTAAAGTGCTTGATGTCCATCTGTTCCTACTGTGACATTTACAGCTGAATTGCTACACAAGCTCAGCACCCAAAATGCTGAAGTCCTCTGGGAAACTGGATGTGTTTTGACAAGCAGCATCTGAGCCCAGGTAGGATCTCCGCTGGTTTAAAATCCAGTTCCAGCTGCAGAGGATGGGCTATGCTGCAAATCTGTCCTGTAACCATTAACATCACAGTGCCACTTGCCTTTCCTTTCACACAGCTTTTCTGAGGGGTGTTGGAGTGCACGTAATAACTTGCATTAGTATAAAAATTGCATTTCATTTTTTTCATACACAACTAATTTCCAGATTACCTAGCTACATATGCAAGTGTCCTACACACAGAGACACTCGAATCACTTAGGCCACAGGTGAAAGTCAGCTCCAGATGAGGAGTGAGTGAAACCCCTCTGAGACATCAGTGTCCAGTCAGATTTGCTGACCCATGAGCCTGTTCATTACCGATGGAGGTAAATAGCTGTAAGATTATTAACAGTGAGACCTCAGGCAGTCATAAAGCTCTGCCTAAGGTGATTTGAGATATCACCCTATACTTTTAACTCATTATAAATAAATCAATAAAAGCCAAAGTAAGCAAAGTGAATACATTTCATATTTAAATCTAATTATAGGTTAGTTTTGTACAGATCTCTAGTAGTCTTCAGTAGGAATAATTTCATCTTCCAGTCATATTGCCCTGCACATTCCAACACTACATACTACTGCAGGCACGCAGCTGACTTCCAAAATGGTCTCCCAGAGAAAATTACTCTTTTTATTGTGTTTTTATGGTATTTTGATTCATATTTTATAATAAAGTAACTTTTAAAGTTCCCCAAATGCATCATTGTTTCTGTGTTTTCCTACGGACAAAAAAAATTGGTATGGTCTTTAAAAAGGTAAAAATCTTTTTGTAAGCCAACATTTATATTTTCTATTGAAAACGTGCTACTGCAATAAAGTGGTTTATGTTAATATATTAAAAAAAAAAGCTGTCAAAACCTGCATGAGTTGTTTAAGCACTAGAAATGAAAACCAGCAACAATGAAGATGTGCTGCCTTCATATTTGGCCACGTGCCACAACTCTAAAGAGGAGTCCATCTAGAATGTGCACTGCATTACCCTGTTGAGCGAGCTATTGGAGCATTTTTTTACCCCCCTAAAGTAAAACATTTTTGACAAGCAACTCATCTATAGCCATTTCACACAGCTTTTCTTTCATTTGCATTCTCATTAGAAAGATGAGACTATATAAAAGCGAGCGTGGAAATGCTCACCATGGAGTGCAAACAGGGAACCCCGCATCCGAGGTGATAATCCAAACCGAGCTGACAGCAGAGAGGATGCGAGATCCATGATTGGCAATTTAAGCAACACCAAGTGAAATGTGAGCAGCAACATCACATCACAAATCATTGAAACAAAGGGACTCAACCTTTTTCAGGTTAACTTAATAGGGGCTGGACAAAACAAGAATGGACACTTTATAGGAAAAGAAATAAAAAGGAGAATGTTTCTAAACACTTTAACGATTCTGGGAATAATATTGGGAGAAAATAATGCTTTAGCTATGACTCTATTCGAGAAACAATACATTTTGGCTCATCCCAATGCTTTGATTTTATTGCTAGAAAATCTCCAGGTTTACAAGCACATGATGCCAAGTTTTAAACATATTGTAATAGAGTCAATTTTCAACCCAGTTCCAGAGAGCCACAAACACAGAAGTCATTAACAAATAATGGGCTTTTTGTGCATGCTGATATTTTATTTATTTATTGCACCTTATTTTGTTAAACATTCCTCTGTCACTAAAAAGCACAAAAATAGAGAATGCAAACATTTGTTTTATCAGACATCATATGCTTGGATGAAGTTTCTAAAATAAGAAAGTAGCTGCATCATTTTTGTTAGCTGCTGATGTAAGCTTCTAAAAAACATTTGAAAATCTGTGAAAAATGAAAATAAAATATACCAGATAATATGGTGACTGTAACAACCTGGCTCAGATTAGCCTTAGATTCTGCTGTACTTAAGAAGAGTTCTTGCACAACTTCAACGATAAGAAAAATGAACGGGTTCCAGAAGTTTTTAAAGGCACCACAGAAGAGGCAGCACTGAATAATTATAAAAAACGAGCAGTTTGCTTTCTAGAAAATCACATTCTAACTCAATGTTTTTCCCATACCTTAGACATGCCTCCACAAAAGACAAAGCCTAATTAATGAAAAAGTGTAGATGCAGTAATCAAGCTCTGTTCTTCTGGATGAGTTTGCTTCCTTTACTGGGTCAGTTTTGGAGCTTGTTATAAATCAAGAGTCTCTGCCTAGAATTGCAGACACTCCTGTATAAATACTGATAAAATATAAATAGATACTTTTTCTAAAATATGAGCTAGAAATATAATAAGCAACATCCATTGATGTTTACAGCCAGTGC
>NW_005054408.1:594351-614351 GCF_000277835.1 Geospiza fortis | reverse complement strand
AACAAAGATCAAAACACACTTTCACTACTCTTTGCAATGAAATTTAAAAGCTTGATATTCTGTAACTTATCGCACATTTCCGCATTTTGAGACACCCCACCTGGGTGAGGCTAAAGGCAAAGAAGACATTTTCTTCCCTGTAGAGCATTTTTTCTTGTAGCAAACAAAAGCAAAAGAAAGCTGTGGTAGGCCTCCACAATGGCACAAAGCATATCATGTTTTGATGTGTTCTATCAAGAACATGACTCTTCAGAGGATCAGAGAACTGGATCTTCAATCCGGTACTATGGACATCTGGGAAAAAAGGCAGTTGGGCACTATGGGAAAGTAGTCATTCAGCTGTGTCCTATCAAGTAGCAATATATTTCATAGTTCAAGATTAAACAAGAAATTCCGAAGGATGTTAATAAAAAATTGATAGTTTCCAATGGAGACTTTGCTTTCAAACAAAATATGTTTGCTTCATTTTCTCAGAAAGATTTTTAAAGACTTCTTGCTCATGACTTTGCCCTTAAATTTTCAGTGTTGTTTTTTTTTATTTTCTTTGAAATAAACAATGTTTGGGACTATCCCACAAACCAGACATACTTTACAAAAAAGAATCTAAAAAAAAAAAAGCCTTAATGTGCTGAAAGCTCTAACCCCAAACAGATGGGATGCCATTACTAAAAGGCAGTTCCTTAAAATCCATCATCATTATAAAGAGCTTGGACATTGTTAAACCTGGGATGCTGTGTGCCCAGCTGGATTAATTAATACCCACTACTCATTGACCTTTCACTGAGAATGTGGACAATCATTCCCCCAAAGACAGATGATTCTCTCCCTTGCCTTACATTGATGATGCATACAAAGCCTTTCGATGCAAAAAAGAGGAAAAACCCAATAAGAGTAGAATCCCAGCTCATGTCATGTTTTTTTCTATGTTAAAGAAATTTCATAGCATATTCCAAGGAGAGTGTGTCAGTAAGATTCCAGTGCAAAATTCAGAACACTACCTCATCAGGCATGTCTAGTCGTTCATAACACACCAGACTCTTCACAGATGTACAGACATGCAGCTCTGCTGGCTTCAACACAATTCACTGAGATTGTTGACCCTCCCTTAGTGCAAATTATAGGCAGTGTTTTACAGAACATACAACTGTTCACATATCCGTTGCATTCCTGTTATGTTAAGGAGTTGTTGCAGTTTACTGTGTTTGTTGTGTTAGACAAGAAATAATCTACATTGAATTTTTAGCCACATGGAGTCTGTACAGTGCTGTTCTCCACTAAACCAGCAGCACACACTGAAGGGTGAAAAAGGAACCTATCCAAGTCAAACTGCAGGAGGCATATAAGCTGGAATTAGACCAGGACACCAGGGCTAATTTCCACTGGCCTATAATAAGTACATGATAACTTTAATGACCACAAATGGTCAAAATCCCAGTGCCATGTCTTATCCGACTGAATGCTGACAGCTCCAGTAAAGCCATCCATTAACACCATGCTTGTGCACTCAGGATTGACTCTGGAGGCAAAGCACTGCCCACCAGAAAATGGAAAGGCAAAGCTGTGGTTTCTTTTTTGCCTTTCCTAAACAGTAATTTATTTCCTATGACCCTGAACCTGAAATAACAAGTTAAACAGATATGCTCTGAGAGGTATTGAACCAGTGCATGCCTAATTTTATGTTTCATAGTAGCGACAGTGAACTCAGAGAGAAAAAAAAAGAAAAAAAGGGGAAAAAAGTACATTTAGTACATAAATGCTACTAAACTTATTTATCCTTCCCCAGCTTCCACTCATTTATGGCTCAGAGATTTTCTGAAGAGTGGGCATGTTTATACTTAATAGCTATGAATGGATTGAACTTGTTTGTTTCAGTTTTGAATCTATGTCAACTTTCAGCACCCTTAACGACCTCTGAAATGGAGTTCCATTACTTAAGACATGAGTATGAAAAAAACCCATTCCTATGTTTTGAACTTTCCTATTAGTTTCACTTGATGCTCAGCTCCTACATGTGAAGAAGATACAGTCATCTTCCACTTACCTTTTTCATGTCATTCCCAGTCCTGTAGATCTCTATCAAATTCTCTGTCAGTTGATTCTACTCCAGGCTGAAGAGTGTCAAATTTCCTTCATCACATGGAAGCTGCTCCACCTTTATCACTCTTCACATATTCCCTCTGAAATGGGAGCATGAGAATTACTCATAGCACTGAAGAAGTAGAATAAACCAGAGCTCTATACAGAGTCATGTTTTCCAATTTGTCTTCTATTTCTTTCATAATAATTCCTAACTCAGCTTCTGTGCGTTTTTTTCTGACCAATTCACCTGAAGTCAATGGAGTTGGGAATTACTCAACTTCTGTTATTTAACATTGTGCCCAGTTGTCCCCACAGCAACTACCAACATTGATCATGTCAACACCGTGAAACCGCTGTTCTTTTAAAAGACATAGCCTGCTATTTGTGATTTTCAGCTGTTCAGCTAAGTTTTCAAGACATTATTTTCACATAGAACATGACATCAAATTCTTCTCTTTATCCAAAGATGAGTTATCAACTAGTTCTGTTGATATTTTCTGTAGGAAATAGGAGGAGACCCTCACAGAAAAGCTTGGCAAGAGTGAAGTTTGCTGTTACCTAGAGAAACTGGGGCTAAAATTACTTGCTATGGACAAAGACAAAACCTTTGGGGACCTTGATGTAAGCAAAAATAAGTTTGTCCCCTGTCCAGACAAATACACAAAATCTCAAGCAATGGCTGATTTAACAACTCAAAAGATTAGAGGAACTGTGAAACTGAGGGGAAACAGTGACAGAGGCTTTTAGAAGCCAGAAAAGTAAAATGGAAATTAGCTTCTCTCACCAGCAGGCAAAACCATCAGAAGCAACATGAGTTTCACAAAATGTCCTAACACTGAAAAGGCAATGCAGTTCTACCAGCTGAACTGCATTGTCTCTGATTGTCCAGCTCAGGTAAGATTTTACCATTACAGGTAAGATTTCACCATTACAGGTAAGATTTCAAATATTCTTCATTTCACCTGGGAAAAAACATAAGGTTATACATGTGCTACAGGGAAGGCAGTCTGAATACAACAGAGCTAGTTCTATGCCCATCAATGTCAAAAATCATCTGTAAAATCTTCATAACCAAAAGGAATTTTCAAGAAGGAAAGAATGAACATCATATTTGGTTTCTCACAATCCAGACTGGGTTTTCAAGCACTAAGAAAAGTCTAGTCTAAATAAATAGATTCAGAAATCAGCACATCTAAGAAAAAACATGGCAACACAGTTCTCCATGATCCAGACAATGAAAACACAAAAAGTGCTCCAATAATTAATTTTATAAAAATCAATTAATAAAATTTTTATTCAGTGGGTTATGAACTTCCTTTTATTTCCAGATTTATTTGTAGTCCACAAATGGTTGTCAACAAGAGTACATAAAGACAAGCTAGGACTGGGCAGAGAAAAGAGGTGGCAGCTCTTGTTTAGATTCATGAAGGTAATGCTCATATGCTGAATCTCATTTGGAAGCCATTCACAAGAATTAAGGTAGAGGATAGACATGCCATATATATATATTTATATAACATCAAGATATAGACATAAAATACATAACAAAAAGGCTGACATCAGGACAGATGGCTGGTTCTTACATTTTTGCCAGGATATGCATCCTCTTTTCAATTACGACTAGATTTGTCAAGTTCTGATTATATATTGACATAAAATTGTTACATCCAATCACATAATCAAAACTGTGCCACTAATAAGAAAAATTACATTAAAATAATTATAAAATATTCTTGCTACAAATCTTTATGCATTTCTATGTGTATCTTCTGAAATTTAAACGTAAGTCAGAAGAGCAGGGTGGCAATCTGTATTTCTATATATGCATAATCTATGCAATAGACACTCAGGCTGATTTTGAAATAGTCAAATTATGAAAGAAAGAAAATACTCTCAAGTGAAAAAAGAATACACTGTAAGTAAAAAAATATAAAATTATTTCAAAGACAAAATGCAAGCAATACGCACCACAGTTTCAGGAATAAATTAGAAATTACATAACATGAAAAATATTATAATTCCTTAGTCTGCCACTAATTCCACACTGATATTATCTTTTAGTGATTATATAGAAGCCTACATAGAAAATACTATTTTCTATTCTTCATATTACAAAAGAATAACAACTACAGAAGTCCTGAAAATGGACTGCACCCTCCTTTCAGTTAAATTTTGTATATTCCCAGAAACATATTTAGGGAATAATAAGGCAGTTTTGAAAAATCTGCAAAGAAACACATAGTTGGAGCACATTAAGTTACTTTGGCAGAGGGGATACCACAGGAGAACTCAAAGGTGGATGTTTTTCTGAAGATAAGTCACAAAGATGACTAGAAGGCACGAGTATATAGTTAACATTAACTCTTTCCAAGTGAATTTTGTCCTATATTGTATCAGGAAAGCAAATGATAGCATTTTTTAATTCTGTGTTATACTGCCCTTCTGTAAGCATTCTTCCTATTCGATTGCACCATCTGGTTGGCAATTTGCCTATGTGTCCTTCCTGCTTTCTTGGAAACTAAGTGTGGATGTGCTTAGGAAAGAAATGGGAAACATTGCCTCTCAAGGAGTTGCCTGCCTGCACCATTTTAATTCTGCTCCCATTCTTGCCCTTTTTCTTCTATGTCATCACCATGTTCCTGATTCCTCTGGCCATGGACTGGGTTACTTCCAGTAGCGGTCATACCAAATGTTTGAATTTCAAATAGCTTTCTAAAGAAATGCTTCCATGTATTCCCTCCACAAATAAAGGCATTTTAGGGTTGGTTTATGTGGCTGTGTTTAAGGAGCACAGCACCACTCTATTTTAATATGCCTTAATGTATCTGGACACATGGTTCTTCCCACCCCCTCTTTCTCTCCATTTTTGAACCATTTATATTTTGTAGCCAGGAACTAATTTTCCACGCATTTTTCATTTTTATTTTTTGTATAAGGTCTTGCATCAAAATGCTAGCCATTCAATATAAGGACAACATAATGATACAGCACCAAAAAAATGCCTTTTAAAACATTTTATTTATATCATGAAGCAGTGTCAGCAAAAATGTGGCCCTACTTCCTCTCCAGCATTCCCTCTAACCATGAGACAGTTGTGCTGGAGGGCTTTGTACAACTAAGGACCTCATACTAGGACTATATGAAGTGAATGCAGCTCACAGTTCATTGCCCTCCCTCTAACAAACCTTGGAAGAATCCAGGTACTATTTTCCCTAGTCTTAGGCTTGCCATATTAGAGAGAATAACATTATCCAAGTATAACACAGATAAATGAGAAATATCCAGGACTTACAGCCTTTTGGTGGGTAAGCATAATTGGGAGCATGAAAGGTATGTTGTGCACGTACCTGTTGCCATCTGAATGGGTCATAAATGGGCTATATATGGGCAAATAAACCTTTTCTTCCAGCAGAGGTCAAGAGCTCTAGAAGACTTTGGTCTCAGAAACCACAGATATTAGAGAACTAATTTGATGAATGTATTAGTGAGGATCCAGATGCAGAGATTTTACCGAAATATCTGTGTTTTCTTACCCAGGAATTAACTGCACATCTGGAAAGAGTTCTCCAGAGTAGCAAGCAGTTGTTTAAAGGCTTAAGGTTAAACCCATAAGCCATTAGAAGTCTTAGATAGGAGACAAGCACTAATACAGAATTGAAATCCTTCAGAATCTCAGCTCAATTAGCACTTAATCCCACAGTTAATGGAACATGGCTGCCAACATCACAGCCATCAATGGTTCTTCCATGGAGAGCTCCTTATGTACCGGAGGGTTTATATTTGGGCCAGGACTGGAAGCCCTCCCTCTTCTCAGTGCTGATAAACTCAGTGCTCTGGTCAGACCTTGATCCCCACTGGATTCATAAGTATTCCTCTGCCTCCCACACTGCCTTCAGTGGATGTTCATCACATGGCTAATTAGGTTCCTTACAAAATATGGAGTTGGAAGATCATGGGATGGTAGCACACCTTTGTGTTTTGAACACCTACAAACACCTGTGACATCCCCACCTCAGTGACTAACGAGTGCCAGCTGCTCATTCTGTATGCATTGATCAACACACCATCCTTCTCCCTGTGCCTCCTCTTTCTTCCCACCTTCACTTCAAGTATTGCAATAAAAATCGCAACCCACAGTCATACATAGAACCTACCCATTCCATTTGGAGCACTGCAAGAATGTGGTGCTCTGTGAGGAGAGCAATTTGTGATGCTGACTTTAGTATGAGTAAGGAAATCCCTGAGATTATCCAGTTCATCAGAGCAAGCTTTTCCCCCATTCCTCTCAAATGTCATCTTTGACCCTAAACTTTACACATGATACTTTTACATCTCTGTGTGTCTTGAATCTCTGCAAAACAAACTCTCCAACTGCTGCCTGCCTCAGCAGCAGTCTCTTCTCTTTCCTGAGCTATTTATGGCTTAATTTGGTGCCAACAATGTTTGCTGACTACTTCTTTAACTGTCTCCTTGATACCTTGACATAAAATAATCATGCAAATTGGAAATGTTTTAATGGGAAATGCCCCTGTATTTCCATTAAAGTGCTTTTGGTTATGCCAAAGCAATGCAATTGGCCAAAACCAATAAATTGAACATTATTTTGTTGCAGTTCTGCCTGTGAAAGCTCTTAATACTGAAGGCATGTCAGTATTTTAAACCAGATGCAACATCTATATTTACATATACAATAGTCCTTAAAAATCTTCTGAGCACAAACAAGTTTTCAGCATCAAAAACAAGTATTTACCATAGTTAAGATACCCACAGTGTCTTAAATATTCTGCATTCCAGCTACTAAGACATACTTCAGTATTCAATGTGCCAGAGCACTGCAACAGTTTGTAAACAATGACTTTTTAATGGGAAACCCTGTACATGTTAAAAAATGATACAGTTCCCAATCTTATATAACTAAAGATATCTTGCATAGATTATGAAGATTTAGAAACCTCTGAAAAACAGATGTACCAAGCAACCCACTTAAAGGAAGCATATATTGAATTTATTTATTAATTTATACAGTGCCCATCTCAAAGCAGAGTCTGGAATCCTGTACAAAATAAACAAAAATTAAACCAAACTGGGCTCAGAGCCAAGAGAAATCAACTACATGAATAAAATGGGGAGGATGAAAGAAAACTATTCCAAAAAGATATATACATGTCCCCAGATACTGGGCTGTCTTGTGGACATGTCATAATATCAATACTGGAAGTAACAGAAATACAATTTACAGCAAGGATAGAAATACTCAAGAAACAAAAGAGAGCAATTATGACAGAGTTAATTTACAGCTATTGAAAGCCACAGCACAGAGGCAATTACATCAGAGGAAATACAAACTGTGTAAATTTTGAATGAAGATTGAGTACATATACTGTCACACATCTATAGGATTTCAGCTCCAACTATTGATCATATTGCATTTCATTCTTTGATTGAAATATTTAAACAGTGAGAAAACATTGCAACTGCTATGGGAGAGCTTTTGAGTGGGTATTCCCTCAAATATATGAACTCCTATCCTATTACTGTCCTCCTTCCCATATTTTATTTATAATACATCAGGGTTTTTAGTCCTTTTTTACAATTTTGATGACTTAGATGAATAATGATGAGGTAGCTGCCTAAGTACAGAGCTGCTATGAAGAAATGCCTCTGAGATCTAGGGAGAAAAGAGAAGGAAGCAGCACGTTTTATGTTCAAAAGGCACAAACACCACACCACATAATTAAATTGGCTTTTGGCTGTGTATCCTCTCCCAGTCACAGTATGGATCATGTTGGAAGGGACCACACCAGGTCATTTGGTCTGACCTTCCTGCTCAAGCAGGGCCAGCCCCAAGCACAAGGCACAGGGCTGTGTGCAGGTGGGGTTTGAATATCTCCAGTGAGGGAAGACAACACATGGTCTGGACAGTCTGCTCCTGTCACCCTGAAAGTGGATTTTTTCCTCATACTCAGCTGGAAGAGATGGATATCCTGTGTTTTAGTTTCTGCCCATTGCCTCTTGTCCTGGTCCTGGGTCCCACAGAGCAGAGCCTGGTCCATCCTCCGATGGACACAGATAAGATTTCCTCTGAGTCTCCTCCAGGTTAAACAGGCCCAGCTCCCTCAGCCCAGAACTGGACACGGGGCTGAGCAGAGGATCAGGATCCACTCCCTGACCTGCCATCAGTGCCTTTCCATGTGCCCCCAGGATCCCCAGGCCTTGTCCCCCAGGACACGCTGCTGGCCAGGGACGCCTGGCTGTCCACCCTCCCTGACAGAGCTGCTTCCCAGCCTGGACAGTGATGAATTCCCTCTGGAATTCCCTATTTGCTCCAGCACGAACACCTTTTGGCCTGGATACCCAGGGGGATCCATTTGGTGGCAATAAGTCCCCTCAGGCCCAGAGTGGCCGGGCCCAGCATTGGCAGGAACATGGAGGCTGCGTGAGGGGAAGAGCACCCACCAGCACC
Source organism: Geospiza fortis (assembly GCF_000277835.1). NCBI lineage: Eukaryota > Metazoa > Chordata > Aves > Passeriformes > Thraupidae > Geospiza > Geospiza fortis. The sequence continues at coordinate 605,809 of NW_005054408.1, read as the reverse complement.
TGCTGGTTTTGGCACTTTTTTCATTATGTTATTTTGCCCGTACAGTGAACTCTACAACCATTTTTTTTTCTGACACCCCATCTCCTAGGACACCCCAGCATCAGCCCATCTGGTGACACACAGAATTTTATAAATTTATACACTGAAGACATTTTCAGTGTCTCTTGTGCTCTCTAACTCACTTTTTCAGAGTCTCTGTCTAAGCAGTCCTCTCCTTATAAAACTAATGAAACTTTAGCAACAGGTTCAGATTCCTTTACCGAGGGACAGGATTTCAAAGTGAGATTCAACAGCCAAATCCCAGTCAGAGAAGAAAAAGACTTTTTCTTCTTCACTTAGTGGTTTTGAACTATTTATAAATAGGCAAAGTTTTACTGGAGGTGAGTGGTACAGCAAAATGTCTGAAAATATCAATGATGTTAAAACCCTGAGAAAATGTAAACACATTTGAGACATGGAAAAAAGTGTATCTATAAATACTTGTAAGGATGGACAGTAATCAATAATGTGTCGTCCTAACTCAATTAATTCATCTTGCATTGCCCATAATACCAATATACTGAGAGACATTATTCTGGAAAAAACAAAATTGCTTAATTTTTTAAAATATTTTCAATGTCTTTGTGCTTCATTTAGCATTTTGAAAATTGCTAACAAAATTATGTAGCAGTTAGACAAAATAATCTCTTACAAATATAATATAAAGAAATGTGCCATGTTAATGTTCTTAAAAATTCTTATAAAAGTATATTTCAAAACAGTAGATTAAACCAAAATCTTTGACTGTATTAAATAAAGCCCTCACAATTTACTTCATCTCCCATTTTAAATATTTCCAAAATTCTTATAAAAGTATATTTCAAAATAGTAGATTAAACCAAAAATCTTTGACCGTATTAAATAAAGCCCTCACAATTAACTTCATCTCCCATTTAAAATATTTCTGTCTTTTTCTAAATATTTATTTCAAACACTGAGTTTGCCTCCTTAATTACATGTTATATTTTCAGGGGAGTGAGCTTCCCCTCATGCATCTCCAAGCAGACACCTGCATATCCATGAGCAAGAGAAGCATTCAAACACCTGCTATGAACCTTTTTTCCAGGGAAAGTTTAGCAGAGAATCTCTTTAACACCTATGATTAAAAAACATTTTACCAGGAATCTCTTATTGATTCAGATCCTAGCTGAAGCCCCCAATCAGCTTTATCAGAAATGAAGCTCTTCAGACTTCTAATTATAACACAATTTTCATTTGCCCTTTAAGGAATTACAATGCATCAGGATACAATTTTCTCTCCTGAGTGCTTGCCTCCAGATTAGTAATACTTTCTCAAAGTTGCAGCCAAAACAGCTCATTTCAAAAATGCAACAAAGATGCTTTGCCAACGTTAGCAAAATCTGGCAACTCATTCCTTTAAATGCTTTTGCACTCCGAAACCTGAGGGCAAAGGTATAAGAAACAGAGGCAGAGAGGGGAAACTGAAATTGTAAAAGAAGGAAAATAATGAAACAAAGAACCTGAGGAACAACTCTCTTCAATAAATCAAATTAGCAAAGTCCAAAACTGGAGGAGGAAAAAAAAAAGATAACAAATTCTCTAATACTTAATAACAACTTAGCTATAGCAGCAAGCCCCAGCAATGCTGTCACAGAGCTGTGGCATCACTCAGGTTGGAAGGGACCTTGCTGGACCAACAGTCCAATCTGTTGCTCAAAGCAGGATCAGTTCAGAACTCAGATCAGATTTCTCACAGCTTTGTCCATTTGGGTCCTGAAAAGCTATATAAACTGGAGAGGGCACAACTCTGGAGGCCCAAAGCTTAATTACCCTCTTAGCAAATTTATTTTTCCTTGAATCCAGGCAGATCCTCCCCAGTTCCAGTTTAAGCATTACCTTTTTCCTGCCACTGTGAACCTCAGTATGTTCTCAGCCTCCTCCGCTTTTGTCTTCTAAGTTTCAGAAATAATGCCAAGATCAGAAAAAATGCCAAGCTTCTGTGGAGAAAAAGAAAAAGAGAAAGGACATTAAAACTGGATTACTGTAGAAACTGGATGGAGGAATTACATGAAATAAAATGCAGCAACAGCAATCCAATAAACAGCTAAGATGGAAAGAGAGTAAATAAGCATGAGAATTGGGAACCAAATTCTATAGCCTGTTGTCTCCAGCACAAAACACGGTGCAGCACTGTAAGTACAGACAAAGGAGATGAAGTAAGGCTACTGATTTAATTCTTACCTTAATTAGGTATTACTAACTTTCCAGCTGCAAGGTTTCCTTTTAATGCAGTTTTCTGTAATAATGAACCATATACCTATTTAACTGATTTTGATGCAAGAGAACTGATAAATTAGAACCACAGTCATGAAAAGCCCATGACATTCATGTTGTGACGACTGCTGTGGCATCTGCCAGTTTTCAGGTCTGAATTGCTCTTTAGTAACATTAATTTCCCAATGTGTGACCATATTTTCAGGTACTTTCTGAAACTGGCCATTGTATAAGCTGCTAAAACCTTTTTCATGCAGACCCTTTTCAAAATCTCATTACTGAAAATAGGAACAGTTCAACTCATGTGGATTGAAATCCTTGGACTTTACAAGTATATCATATTTCTGAATGCATAAAGCTACAACTCAGCAGGTACTTAGGCATGTGCATACTAATTGCATTCTAATAGTACTTTCGATATCAGTGGAATTGACAATGTTTTTGAAATGAATCATCCACATGCCCATAATGCCAAGTAAGAGATCAGACTAAACTCAGAGGAAAAAGGGTCACAAAAGGCCAGAAGTATGATAAGGATTTTATCATCTTACAGGCATTACAAACAGAAGTAAGGAGACAGAAGTATATTAGTAAGTGGTCACAAAAACACTTCAAAAACACATAATCAAGATGTACATAAAACTTATAGAAAGCTTCTCATTCTGTTTTGCCCCAAGGACTCAGCAAGAACTTATGTGCTTCTTGAACAGGTAGCTTAGTGGCACATGGGGATCTTGCCTCTGAAACAATTAATTAATTAATTAGAAAACAATTCAATATCAGATCATGCTCCTGAATGAAATTGAAAGCAGTGGAAAAGAGCATCTGAGATCTGCCCTTTGCTTTTTTGGTAAGGAAGAATAGTGCAGCGTTTAACCCATGCTCCTTACTGGATGATCTCATGGGAAAGGGAGTTCCAGTTCACACAGCAAAACCACAGCTGAAATCATTCTGACCAATGATGGAACAAATGCATCAATATAATCCATCACATAAATGTTAGGACTAAGCTGGCAAAACCTCATTCATGTGAATAATCCCATCAATACAGAGTCTAGATTAAAGGATACACATCAAACCCCAGCTGAGGTAAGGTTTTAAGCTCACCATTTTAGACAGAGATAATGTTCATATAAACATCCAAACTTCTGGGACATTCATTACAATCAAAGTGCAAAGCTCTCAGGGTATGACCATTAATATGCTGGCACACAGCAATCTCTGTGAGGCAATCAAACTCTTTTTCAGAATTATATTATCATCCCTACATATATGCCACTTCTTAAATTTTTCAAAAGCTTTCTTGCTTTTGATTTACTGCTTTTCTTATGGGGTTTATCAACTGCTTTTAGCTTCCTGGCACACTCCCAGACTCATCTGAGTAGTAGCATGAACCCAGTGATCTTGGCATCTAGAATTGTATCTTTAAAAAGCTAAATACCTTTGCTAGTGTCACGGTGGGTTCAAGCTTTAAATACAAACTTGCTCTCTCCTGTAGAGCACACACACAGGGGAATAAGCACACTCCCAGAGCAGAGCATACACACAGCAATAACCAGGCCCCCAGTGCAGAGCACACACCAGTGACCCGATTGCTTTGTTTGCTGTGCCACACTTAAGCTCAGTGTTTTAAACCTGTGTTTCCTATATACAATGGTAATTGCAAATGGCCTTCAACAGCATCTCAAGAACACAATTATTTTATATAATGATATCTGAGAATTAGCAAGACACCATACCACACTGTTTATCCATAACTAACAGGGTATGATGAATGAGTAAACCTGGTCCTAGCTAATGCCTTTCTGACCACCAAAATTCACTAAATGGATGATTCTAATTGCTTCCCAGTGTTTCTGAAATACCACATTTACAAAACTTTCCTTTTATTATCTATATAGATAGTGCTATTTAAAATAAAATCTACCTGTGTGTGCTTCAGGCCTTACTTTAATGAAAGTCTACCCTTATTGTAGATATGGCCACAGAGAAGCCATGGAAGTGACATTACAGACCACAATGTTCACTTATGGAAAATGCTTTTCTTAATGAAAAACTGACATTTTTCTAAAGTAATCAACCTTGAACTTATCAACAGGTAAAACACTAATCTCTTCTTTGCCAAACCCTAGGGATTGCTCAACTGTGTATTTTTGTGTAAGTTTTCATTGAACTATTTTTAGATAATTCAAGACATTTACAAGCCTTATTTAACACAGGACACATCTGTGCCGTTTTACCTTTCTCTGCTAGATTTTATTTAGGGCTCCCCTCAAAAAAATTAATGCTTTCCCATCCCAAAATCATAGAATGCTTTGTGTTGGAAGGGACTTTAAAGACTATCCAGGTCCAACTTCCACCATCCCAGGGTGCTCCAAGCACCCTCCAACCTGACTTTGAACACTTCCAGGGAGAGGGTAACCACAGTTTCTCTGGGCAACCTGCGCCAGTTCCCTCACAAGGAAGAGTTTCTTCCAATATCTAATCTAAACCTTCTCTCTTCTCAGTATTCAAATACAATTTGTACCCAAGATCCATGTGAAAAGGCACTATAAACTTGAATTTTTTAATTCCTTTAACTGATAGAGAAACTGAATATCTTGAGGTTTCCCAGCTCTGATGAGCTCTCCTGTGCCCAGTATTCAGGTCCTAAAATACTTCCCCAAAATAGCAGTTGGCACTACTATAGTGCTGCACAGACATAGAAGCACCAGTTTCCATGAAGATCAGCTGTGTTAGTAAATCCACTGCCCCAGCCATTTTGCTACGTAACCTGTTTTTCCTTGCAAGGGTAAAGTCTGCTCCTCTCTGCTGCCTTGAGGACACCTGGATCTACAACTCTGCTGCATAATGAACGTGCCTGCTTCTGCCAAGATTTAGGCACAGGTGTCAGTTCCTTGTCAGCCTCCAGGGCCAATAAACAGTCTCTGCAATGTAAAATGAGACAATACATTCACAAAGTCATCACGTTTCCCAGAACACGTGAAGCTCCAAAATAAATACATTTCAAACATTATAACACTCCCATATTCATAAGGTTCATTACTGTTTTTAATTTTGCTTGCTGCTTATTTACTGTTTACTGTCTTGCTTTACTGCCCTGGTGAAATTGCAGTTAATTGATACCCCAAATGGAAAGAGAAAAGAAATAAAAAGGAACACAATTCCAGAAATGCTTGGTCCCTAACTAATCCTGCCATAGACTTGCTGCTGCCAAGATGGCACTGTATGAAAAGGTTAAAAGAACGTCTTCCAAAATTCCTGTACCCTCTCTAATCTCTCTTGTCAATCTTTTAAAGTGGCTTTTTGGCAGTGAAAGAAGCCCTCTGCATTCTGTGACAAAACACTTTCAACAGAAGATGACCTTACAAGCAGATGTCTCTCTGATGACTGCAGCTGTCTTAGCAGGATTTTCACAGAAACAAAGTCCCTCTGAAGAATGAGAAATAATACATCTCCCTACAAGAAGATTTTGTACCCCTTAAAAAGATAGGATTCCCAGCAGACTCTCACACTTTCAGCTTTTCAGGGTGCCTTTCCCACAACTGTCTAATAATTTTTGAATAGCATTCCCCAGGGACACAGAGCCCCACTCCTCACATGCAGAACAGGTATTTGGCTTGATTTTGTTCTGGTTAATGAACTGTATTCTACTTGGATGGAAAAATCTGTCTCGTCCCTTGAAAATCCCCCTGACTGTCCCTCAAGCTGCTTGCCTACCCCAGTGCCACCTGTATCTGCCTCTACTGATAATGGTACCACCTCACATCTAACCAGCTACACAGATGCCAGTTTGCTCTTCAACAAACCCAGTCTGTTCCATGCATAATTTCAGGAGGCTGAATCCCTATATCTTATGATGGCTTAAAAACTGCTTATCTAGGCAAATTTATCTGCAAATTCTCATAGGCTTCTGTGCATCCTGCATTGTGAACATTAAATGTTTGCACTCATTTTAGTTCAGACTCATTCCACTGCACAATATTTGCAAAAACCCCTCTCTGGCAAAATCGTGCAGTAAAACAAGTACAATCAACTGATAACAATAAAGAATGGTGCACGGTTGTTCATTTCCTTAGCAAGAAAACAATCAATTTAGCAAAGCAACTAAATCAATTAAATATCAGCTATTCCCCAAGCTACTGCTTGCTTTGTGCAATCTGAACTTTGGAGCCTTTCTTTCTGTGATGGCATAAATGACAAGAGGAAGATTGGAAACGATGGTCATGGTGCTCCTTCACCTTTCTCTCAGGAGCAAAACCAGCAGAAAAGATTTCTAGGGGAAATGTCATACAAAAAGCACTCTTGCATCTGAGGGAAATTTACATTTGAACCTTATTGATAATAAGAAGGAATGATTAATTTCTTCTGCAAACAGCACACAATAGCTTGGGGTTTGGCGCTGCATTTATCCACAGACAGGTGGGAAAAACCTACCACAGTGTGCTCTACCAGGCAGCAATCTGAAACCACCAGTGGAACTCACAATACTTCCTATTGCAAATGAAACAATAACTGACTGCTGAGTTATGACAGCATTTAGAAGATTATGATTAAAGACAAGAAGTTCTAAGTAGCAAAACTATACTTTCTTTTGCCTATCAGGAAAAAAGCTCTGTGAAGCCCCTAACAGATATTGATTAAAAAGGCATGTGTGAGTACTCACACACAGTCCAGGTGTGTGAAGAAATCTACATGCCTACTTCATCTTTCCCACAAGCATCCTGCTAGGTTAGGTCTTAAAAGAGAGATACATCTACTGGCAGGTACCACATACTTTTATCTGAGATGCATCAGGATTTTTACACCCTGAAACTCCTTGGCTATTTTTCAGTCTGCACTATAACCATACTAAAATTATAAAATATTATTTTTATTGCTAATTACAGTTATGAATATAGTTGAATACAAAAGCAATTAATATCAATATCAAATAAATGGAACATAAATATATTTAACTTTTTCTTAAAATTTTTCTGTTGATGTAAGTTATGATTAGGTCAGTACATTTTTTTTTAAGTACACCCCTGATATCACTAGTAAATCTTATTTTTACAGTTCTTTTACAATAATTTTTCTATCCAAAAAAAGATGGGAATCTTTTACTAATAATCACCACCAGCTAACTACATTTTATGAATGCCTCTTTTTTAAGTATCGATACTGCATTAATTTTTTTCAATTGGCTTTTAATTCTGTAGTTTTAAGTGAAAGGTCTTTCAGATTAGTTGACAAAAATAACAACCTTTTACAAGATTAACCCATTCTGTTGGAGCATTCAAATTAGTGAGATATGTTGTTCCTTGAGAAATAAAATGCAAAGCCTTTTACATGAAGAAGTCTTGCTTTGCAAACTGATTTTTCACAGGGCTCAATCCTCCTCCATTAAAGCTCACAGAAATTATTCCTCAGCTGCAATGTAACTGTGATATTGGAGCATTTAGAGCAGCTTTCTAAAACATTTTTTATTAAAAAGATTTGAGCATGAAACTTTAAAAAATCCACATCAATGCTTTCTATAAGTCCTTTCAGATTGGCAAAAATCACACACTATGTTGTTAAGAACAGCCTGAGAGTGTGAGGCAGTGAATGCAATGCTTTTTAACAACACATTTTCAGTTATTACTATAAAATTGTAATTAGATAGTAAATTACAATGTTAATATTCACTTTGAACAAATAAGTGTTTGTAGTTGTAGAACTGGGCATTATTATGGTAGCACTGGGACCTATTCACAAAGTAAGACATAGAATTTCTTCATAAAAGTTATTCTATTCTGTAGTTTTTCCTTATGAACTTGCATGAAATGCTGGCTTTTTATGTGCACTATTTGCTGAAGTCATCTTTGCCAACATCAAAATCTATATTTCTCTTTGGGGAAGTGCCAAAACAAGCATTTCTCTCATCTGGTTCCACTACTATCAGAAGAATATAAAGACATGAAGGAATCATTCCTCCCTGCACAGAGAAAAATATTATGTAAATGAGTTGACAAAGTTAAACTCTAACCATTTTTACAGGAAATGTAACATTGCTCTCTCCATTGGGAAAAAAAAGTTACTCTTAAAATGTTTACATGATACTGAAATATCTAAAAATGTACATAATATATGAAATTACATACATTGCATACACATTTATGATATAAATAATAATGATAACATACTATACTTTAAAAGATGTGAATATATATAAAATGTAATATATCTGAAATATCAGTAATAGTTAAAAATAGAAAATTCCTACTGTGTTTTAATTATTCTTACTTCATTTTCCCCTTATCTTATTCCTTTTCAATAGTTTATTTTTCCAGTTAAGGAAGTTGTCTTGAAACATGTACAAAGTTTTTTTCCCAATTTGCATACAAAGAGAGATTGAAAAAACGCTTATTTATTATGTCAAATCATTTGCAATACGTTTTGTATAAGCACTCTTGATAGAAGCTGAAATTTGGTTTTAGAAAAGTGTTTCTGAAAGCATGTTAGAGCACTGCTCAGTGATAAACTTCTGCAAATTATGTCACGGGCATGTAAAGCACAATTTAAACCATGATCCAGAAGGTTTCATTACATACAGAACTAGCTAGCTCCAGAGTAGGCACACAGAGAGATGTTTCATTCCATGTGTACAATAAGTATCTTGCAGGAAAAGTGTGAGAAAGCAAAGTCTATATTCCTTTGGGATGTCAGGAACCACCACGTTCTACAGCCAAAAAGCCATTGACCATACAATGACCACAGAACTGCTGCACAGAAATGTGGCAGGAGTGACACTGGACAAGGCAAATCTCCACCTGGCAAAAAGGGGACAAAGTATTCTAGGAGAATTTGATTTTAAAATTTCAGTGATTTATTGACTCTGCTCATAGGTTTCTCCATAAGTCCCAGGAGAGATGGATGAGCGAGCAGAGAGGAGGTAAAGCTGCCAAAAGGTGCATGATAAGTACATTTATCACATGGCTCTGCAATTTATCTTATATGTCTCAAATTTTTCATATAGCCCCCATTTGTAATCACCATGTGAAAAATTAGGGAGGCATGTGATAAATTAAGTTGTGAATTGTGATTTCTAATAAGTTAATCATTTATCCATGCAATTTAAATTTAACTTCTAATCACATCTAGTCTTTCAGGACACAAAAGACCAAACAGAGGAAAACCTACAAGAAAGACCAAAATGAGACAAAGACAAAAATGTATCATCAATGTAAATGCATTTTCATAACCTAGTTTCTGATCCATTATTTCTGAAAACAATAATTTCAACTTGTCAACTGAAAGGATTCCAGAATCTCAGACCACAGGAGGAATTTTGTGACCAAAAATGAAGTATCTCTTAAACCAAACTGCCTTTAGGTAGTACTATCACATTACTGGCCCATTAATCCATTTCCTCAGGACTTAACACGTTCCAAAATGTCTTAGCCATTTCATTTTAAGATGCCATCCAACAAAAAGTTTCTTTTTTCTTTTATTAACCAGAGCTATCCTGCAATCATTAAGAATATATCTATCTCTCTATCTCAATTCATCTTGTTCTTAAACTTACACACTGGTACTAATTGCACACTAGCAACCCAGTATTTAGCTGAAAGTACTGTATAAAAAAATCTAAGTGTTTAACAGGTTTGGATAAAATCCATTATTTTCATTAATGGATCTCATTTTTATTTTATTGAGGTTTTTTACTATCAGATTAAAAGCACATTTTTTATTGTTTTTCCTAATGCAATTCTGTGTGATGTGCTCAGAATGAATGGGATAGTTATTGGTTTATTTGTTTTTTCTTGCTTTTTTATCCTGGTCCTATTCCTATTATTTAATACTTTTCACATTAGTTTGATACCGTTTACTGTGTACACAGAAGTGCACAGACACTGAATATGCATATATATAACCACCTTTACACACACACACACACACATATATACACACATTATTTTAGAAATCTCTTGCAACTTGCATTGTTTCTGTTGTTGGAAAGAAGTAGAATTGCTCTAAACAATAAACTGTTACCAAACTGTGATACAAGCTTTTGCAGTATTTACAAATTTTAAACTATCCTTCCACACCCTAAATTATTGAGCCAATTTCCTCAATGAAATTACGTAAATTCATATTCCAAATATCAATAAGAATTTGAACTTCATCCGATACTTAAAAGACTGTAAAATATTACAACCACTTGTTTAAATATTTGGGCCATGTAAATTCCAGGAGACTTAAGTGTAGAGTTTCCAACATAAATAGTCATGACTGTCATTCTTATAGGTGAAAGTAAAGCGTGGGATGACAGAGAGAAAAATCCTTAGAGCCAGGGACTGCTCTTGATTCCAAAGCAATTTTTATGCGAGTTTTGCCATTCACTTCCGTGGAAAGATTCAAACATAAGATCTATAAGGTGCAATGAATATTAACATAATTCTTTGCTTAATCAAGTAGTTGTTTGCAGAATATGAAAGTTTCCCATAATCCTTCTCTGCAGCACCTCCAAAAAAGAGTTGTATCCGTGAGCCTGATACCCAGGTACAGTTGTGAGTTGTGCAGACAAACAGTAGTACATGGAGAAAAAAAAACATCTGTAGGGGGAAAAATATCTCAAATTACTGTCTACAAGGGCAAAATCTAGGCTTCAGGAAGGTGTCTATAATTGCACACAAAACATGGAGCAGGGCCAGTCTATGCCAATTAAACATTTGGTCTGAGTTGCTTATAGTAACTTTCCCATGACTACAGTTTATACTTCTCTCATCATCATAACTAATTGAGAACAATACTTTGCATTTCTCAGAGGTTTAAAAAAAAACCTCTTAATGAAAGTAAAAGTTATTATTCACAGCTAATAGAATACTCAGTATCACTAAAGATTAATTACTGCTATTTTGAGGCCTTCTGAAAGACCAAGAAAATGATATGCACTGAGCACATAGAAGGAAAACAAAGAATTAAAGATAGAATCAACATATTTACAGGTATTGTGACTCTTCCAATGAAATAGACAAATAATCTCAATTACACCATTGTTTTCTACACAACAGAATCACAGCAATGCTTTTCAGAGTTTAACTCTTGTGTATGGCTGGTAGATCTTTACTTACAGTATGCAAGGAATAAACGAGCAGGAAAAAGCAAATTGTTAGTTGCACTTACAGACTGACCACTTGGATAACATGGTGAATGTACT
>NW_005054408.1:593806-594311 GCF_000277835.1 Geospiza fortis | reverse complement strand
TTCAGCCTCTATCAGACTGCGCACAGCTGCATCACAACATATCATGTTTAGACTTCCAGTATCTGAGCCGCCAAAAGAGACGAGCTGTGGAGCTGTTTGAACAGCAGCCCTTGCCCTGCTAGTTTTGTCACTTCCAGGCACCACCTTTGAAAAAGAGCATGGCTCTTTTTCCCTTAGAGAGAGAAGCCAGGCTAGAAACCGAGCCCACCACTTGGCTGGCCACAAGGTATTACCTGGAATTCTTTTCTGAGCTCGATAGTAGGCAACTTGACCTCCAAAGTTGAACAGTTCTACTTAAAGGTTCAGCTTACTGCTCATGCTCGTGAAGTTTGATTTATTTCTACCACATCCCAACCTACCAAAACATGGATTGTTTATTTGACAGAAAGAATAAGGCACTTGCTGTCTGTTCCTGTGCTTCTTAGAAGTTGCAAGCAGCACCATCTGGAGCAGACTATTAGCTGGAAGGTTTCCAAAAGGTACTCAATTCATTTTCTAGGGAAAG
>NW_005054408.1:569448-593781 GCF_000277835.1 Geospiza fortis | reverse complement strand
CTGTATGGCAACCAAAGAAAGATCTTATGAAGCCACAAAGTACTAAAATAAATGACAGTAGGATTAAAAAAAAAAAAATTAAAAAATGTGCTATTTACCTCTTTGTCCACTAAAGACAAGGGGACTTTTATGACTGACACTATTTTGGCTAATATTGTGTGCATCTTGAAAAAATCTCACCCAAAAGACTTTATTGTACACTGTTGACAAAACTTAGAATAGAAACAATATTTTGAAGCTCAATCACATTTTTCCTGCTACAAACTGGCAATGAAAACAGGTTTCTTAATATGCTCTGGCAGTGGGAAATCATGATCAGATTCAACCCATAAAAGTGGTTTAAAGCAAAAGGTTTTAAAAGAGGAGAAATCCTAAGTCAGCATCATGCTGCTGTAGTAATAGATGCTATAGGAAATGCACAGGTTAAGATGTAGATTAAAGTTTTTCTTGCTAAATGAAGGGAGAAATTATTCTTTCCCCCTAATTTTGGAGATATAATACAAACACCACATAGTTTAACCCTTACCTAAAACCCTAAGTTTTCTTTAGGGACTATTTGTCTCTCTTTGGAAATCTCATTTCAGACTCTTTGGCAAGTTTGGGAGCTGTTTCTCAATAGGATTATACTACACACATAGAGTCAATCCAGACCTATCTATAGAGCTGTCCCACAAAACACTCCAGTTCCAAGGAATGACTCCCCTCTAGCAGCACTGATTTCCATAGCAGGAGACAAAATATCAGTAACTCTTGTGCTGAAAGTCAACAGTTACAGAAATATTAGTTTCTTGATCTCTTTCTCTGTACCCTTTGAGATGTCATGGAAAGGGTTCATCTCTGACAAAGCTGAGAGCTGAGGGAGGTGTGTCACTCTGGCCACACCTATAAAACTCCAGATAATTTTTCTTTTTTTTTCTTCTTAATTTTGAACCTGCAAGGTGGGGGGGAAGGTTCAATGACAGCTGTTATGTTTCTCTTTACCATTGTCTACAGAGAAAATAAAGGAAACAATTTCCTCAGTCTTTGTAAGATTTAGGGACAGAAGAAAACTGATATGCTTTCTCTTATGAGAAAAGCATAAATATTATACATCAGGAGATAATTCTGTGGATTTATGCAGCAAAAATATTATATCAAACAATCCTGGTGAATGTACAGGTGCTGTAGAGATGTCTGAATATTCTTGCTATGGACTGATCTTCAGTTCTGGACTGCCAGATGATTCAAGTCTGGTAAATGCTTAATCAATTTCCTTTATTTGAAAAAAGAAATCAAAATCACCATGTCTAGTGCTTGGCATGTGGGTCTTCTAGCTTTAGGAAGCAGTGGCGCCAATGAATTTTACCTCAACTATTAGTATGTAACTCACTCCAAATCCCAGATACAAATGATGGCAACCTTTTCATTAAAAACAAAAAACCCACCATGATGAAATAAAGCAAACCAAATAAAACCCACCACAACAAAGCCTGAGTTCATAGTCAGATAATAATGTGGAAAATCCAAATCTTTAAAAATCAGGAGATATCAGAATTTAGCTTGTATGTCATCTTGCTTCAGTTTGGTGTGTTTGGATACAGCCTTTCATTTTGTGACCTCCTGCTACTCTTCCATGCTGTAGAGTGTCCAGGAGGTTGGTTTTATACCAAGTTTGTTGTGTGCAATGTACACAGATTGCATCTTCATGTTCTACATATTTAATAGCAGTTCTCATCTTCTAAGACATACTCATGGCTGAGTTGTTCATTAAGCAATTTTTAAAGAGTTTTATGGTCCTGTGAACAATAATTTTTTGTGGAAGCAGACTAAATTGTGCGCTGTGATAATTACACCAAACTAATTGTAGGCAAAATTAGCGAGGGGTCGGACCAATTCAGTTTCGCAAGAAAATATATGCTTTGCTTACACCTTAAATGATCTTTAGAAAATTAATCACGTAAAACTGAATCTCCTTAAATCAACGTAAATAATTTTCTGTACCTTTGCTGTGAAACAGGAAGTTTTAACACTGCTTTGAAAAACGCAACTTGCTAAATGTTTTTTTGATTATCATTTTTGTTTAAATTTCCAATTAACTTTACCCTAGAGAATCAAACAACGTGAGTCTTTTATGCTGTACTGGTACATTAAAACCATACCCAAACACAGTGTGTAAGGAAGAAACATCAATAATACAAGTGCGTTTTTTAAATCTCTTTTACTGCCAGCTATAACATCAGCCTGATAATTGTCTCTAATATCATGAAACTCACATAAAATTTCTTTAAATTTCCTGTCTCCAGACAATGTAAAGTCCATTGTGGAGCTCTTGCCCAGAAGCCTTTGATGTTTCAAGCCTGTCATTCAGGTGGTGCTGGAGAGTTGCTGCCATTGCAGTCGCCAGTGGTAGAGCCTGGCTCCCAGGCTCTCCTCCAGAGGCTCAGTTCATCTCTGAGACTCTGACACTGACCTCACATCCGAGCAGGTGGACTACTCTCAATGGGCAAATTTCACACGTAATGAGCAATATGCTTCTCATTTTCCTTGTTTGAGGTTGTTTCTGGTACTAGCCTTACTGATACACATTTGTGCTAATTTAAAAGTTTTATCATGTATAAATGGTATTTTATGACTTTACAGAATAACACTTTGTACAGTCACCTAATTTATATTAGTGGTTGCTAAAGAGCTCAAAAACTACTCAATAACTGACTATTCAATTATTTCAATAGAAAAAAAGGAACTGCAATTATTACAAAACAATTTTTTTATATCCTAGTAAAATATTATCCCACCAAAAAAATCATATAGATATTGTTTCTTCAGCAAACTTACTCTGATGCAAATAGTTTTAGATTTTGTAGAATGTGAAATATTGAGTAGCACATGTAGTACTAAAACTCACTAATTGCAATACTTAGAATGTGCTGGAATGACTTGAAACAACTTTGCCAAAACAAAATGGTCGAAGCCAATCATTTTGATGCAGTGTTCCAGCAATGTGTTAACTGAATCTAAGTTTTTCTCATAACAAAACTATACATTTGAATTTTTCAGTACAAAAATTATTCTGTAAGGTGCTTTTGATCAACTACAGCAAACACCAGATTTCCCCTAAATTATTTGAAAGGTACTTCCTTTTTACCTCAAGGACTTAAAAGATTAATATAGCAGATTTGTATTTCTTTGGTGGCCATAAAGTATTTTTTGCAACTACAGACTGTTTTAACACTGTCTGCAAGTAAAAGTACCAAAAATATTGTATTTACAGTGACCTTGCTGAGCATTAAATAGTTCTTGTCTTTTTCATCACTTTCAGCAATTTTGGAGCTAAAGCTTTTTTACCATTCATAAAGAAGCCGCTTTTTTCCTGCAAAATGTAGCAAAGCCAATCCAATTTACATTGTTTTTCACTGTTTTATGGATGCTTGGATGCCAATTTATAAAGATTCCTGATGAAGACAATAGCTGGTTTGTAGGATGCTGGAGTAGCAGTCAAGAAAATTTACATGACCTTGAGCCCACTGCCTGCTGAGTGAGTTTTCCTTTCCCATATCCCAAGAAGCTAAAGACTCTTTTTGATTAATAACTCTGAGAGGTGCTATTTAACATTTGTGACTGTCAATGAGGTGTACTAGAGACTCAGAACAGCTCTGTCAACAGAACTGTCCTGGTGGAGAAGTCACACAGGTGGGAGACAGCAGAACCCTCAGCACAGCCACTCTTACCTGCTGTGACAGAGGAGAAATGGGTGGAATTATTTTGCATTGTGGCAAAAAGCAGGTATCTCCCCACTGGAAAGGTCTAAGCCCTGAAAAGGATGAAAACTATTTAACATTCCTGCGTATTAAGGTCCACACACTCATAATATGGATAATGCATTACATCAGCTGGAAATAAAAATGAATCATGGGCAAGGAATGTATAGAGACAGATCCTGCACATCAAAACAAGCCACTTAAAGTTGAAGGAGCAAAGATGATGCCACAAAGACACAAAGCATTTATAAAATCTTTAAACATTAGCTTCAGCAAAGTAGCTACAAGAAATGCCCTCAGAGATAGAATATCTAAGAAAAATAGTACTGGCATCTAATTACAGCAGTAGAGTTTGCTGCTTTTATCTGTAATTGGACTGTATAGTCTTTCATTCTAATTTACTTTACATCCAAACTGTGATAATCAAGACAAGCAGAACAGAATGGCTTGTAACTGGCTATACCACCGACACCAGTTAATGCCTAATTATAACAACTAAATTAAAGAGGGGACTGTAAGGAGGTTGAGTATCAGTTTGAAGCATTTAATTCTGTGGAAAGAAATAGAGATTTTAAATCCTAAGTAAAAAAAATCAATATTATGGCTCATTATATTGGTATTGCTAAACAGATTAATGAAATTAAGTATTTTGTTTTTTAAAGAAAAGTTTTATCATGATGTAAAGATAGCTTTTAATGAAAGACCACACTAGAGAAGGAAATTCACATTCCAGACCAATTTATAAACCAATCTAATCTGGAAAAAACAGTAGGTAGAATTGACTTTCCTAGGATATCTCTAAGAGGTGCAGAACATGTTACATGCTGGTGGAATAACTGCAGCATTCTGAAAAAGTGTACACACAATACAAAAGAGCAAGAAAACCCAGAATCCCAGGAAACCTTTCGACATAAATCTAATTTTTTTTAATGTTCTAAATACAAATTAATTATCTTTGAAAGACAGGTTAACCAAAATGAATATTTTTTCCTTACAGAATCCATGAAAGTAAAGAAAAGGAAACCAAATGCTCAGTACTGGTGAGCCACAGTTAGCATAAATTCTAAACACACTGTTTTAGGAATTACAACATAAATTGGTCATCTACATGTTGAACTGACTGCATAAGAATTCATCTTCTGGGATTTAAAATAGGAGCAAGGGGAATAAAAATGGTTGCTGTTAACGATCTTGCTAAATTGACCTATAATATTCCAGTGATAGGTGGATAAAGAACTAGTTGGCATTCATGGGGCATGTAGCATAATTTGGTCCATTCAGTATCTTCGATAGAAAGCAGTAGAAAATATTGAGAAAAATTAAAATATTCACATTGTTAAGCTTATAAACTCAATGGAAGTAGAATCTGCTTTCACATGACACTCATAATTATCCTGAGTCTTCATCATCTGTAGGTGAACCCAAAGCTGGTGATTCTAAAGTTCTAAAACTCTTAAATATGTTCATCAGCTGGTTCATCTGTCCCTTCTCTCAGGCAGAATCCAGGGTGGGGAGGGGGTGCTGTGATCACTTTTTTATCAGATGTAAAATGAGAATAATGGAAACTTCTTTTTAAAGTTTTAGAAATATTTCACTACTTCCTAAACTTACCAAGACAGAAAACTCCCTCCTTAAAAAACCAAGCAAGGCTTTTGCAACTACCTCTGCCCATCTTTGACATGCCACTGCCCTTTTGGCCTCTTCCAACCAAATTTGTAAAGTGGCAGAAGCCCTTCTCACTTCAGCTCTCACAGAGATGAAATTCAGCACGTTTTAAGAGGAGAGTGACTTCTCTGGGTGTCCTCATGAATCTGAGGTAATTTTAGCTGGCAAATCAGCCCACATGTCAGACAACAACTTGTGAGCCATTCCAGATTGCTCCTGGCGTTGTGTCCTGGAGGTTCCCACACGGCTGATTGCCAGGACGGGCACAACACACAAATTGTGAACAGGGCAGGATACCAGGGGCTCCCACGGCCACTTTGTGGCACAGAGGTGCTGTCTGACTGGAGAAGGATATGCACCCCTGAAATAAAATGCATTATAAAGTAAACAATTGCACAGGCCAGAAAATGAAATGTTCTTTGCATTGTTATTTCTGCTGAGTAGGGAACTGAACAAAAGTAAGTAATAGAATCTTCAGGACACCTCCAGATTGCTGAATCTTGCTTTAAAGAGAGGAGCAAAAGATAAGGCTTAGATTTGGATTATTGTGATTACTAACAGGCAGATGCGGTCTTTCCATTATCTCCTTTTTTGTTGGATTGTACATAAATCACAGAAGTACTGAGGCAGAATTCACAGAATTGTACATACTTGTGAAATATAAATGACAAAAATTATGGATACTCTAAAACTGTACATCCCAGTTCTGAACCATGGCCTGTGCTTTCAAGTTTGGAATGATCTCTATTGCATTTAATTACTATCAACACAGGAAAAAGAACATTCACATTTGATAAGAGCCTGTTGAATGCCTAGTTTTGGTGCTGCAGTAGGAAGAGTGAACATTCAAAGTTATATGTCAGTATGTTAAAAACTAAAGGGAAAAACCTTCCGCTATGAAGTTAGACATTCTTTTTTCCTCCTCTTCCCACCCAATTTCACCTTTGACTGCACCTGCAGAATACTGTATCAAGCACAGATGAAAAGACTGAATGGAATTCCATGGAAATTTATTAATGAAGATTGTTCCCAGGTGAATGGTAATATTATCCATCTTTTACAGGCAGGCAGATACAACAGTTTAAATTACTCAGAAAGAGTACTTTAAAGACTCTTCTGGATTAAAGGTTTATTAGATTATGATATAGACCTGGATATAAGTGCCAACCATTTCACACACCTGAAAAAGCACATGTTTAAGTACTTCTATAAATTTGGTAAGCAACTTCTTTTCCTTTGTGTCCAAACAAAACAAAAAGGATTCACCACTGAATTCTGAAGACTCGAGACATTTGCACCAACACTTTCACACTTTAAAGAGCTCATAAACACACCCTCCATTACACTCTTACTTTGAAGATAAAGATTTCCTTGAGAGGAACGGAAGCAGAGTGAAATAGAGGATTCCTTCCAAATGTCCAGAAATTTATTTGAAACTTAAATCATCCAAAGACAAAAGTGTTTCTAGCAGAAGGTGAAACATCAATGACATTTCCTGAATCATCACACCTGTTCTCCTGCTGTAAGATTGAAACTCCAAATGTCTGAATCTCACAAACCCTCTGTTCATTTTAACCCAGAGACATAATCCAGAATATTAATGAAAGGGAATAGCTTCTTTTTAGCTTGAAAACAAAGCAAAAAATTGCTACATGATCAGCTTTGAAGATTCAACCTTTGAAAGTCTACAATGTAGAGAAAGCACATGCTCCACAGCAGAGGGCTGTGGTGGTTAGTGGGCATCCCTTCAAGCATGTGAAAAGGGCTGAAGTCCTGCAAAGGCAGACTTTAAATTAAGAACAAGCTGCCTCTTCAGTACCCAAGGTAATGAAACGTCTAAGGAATTGAAACAATTATTACAGAAGGAAAAAAACAGTCAGTTATTTGCTTTCTCATTACTGCTTCAGCATGGATCAGAACCGTGTGGAAAGAACAGTCACATCACCATTTTTCTCCCCACATGTTGTGAATAAATCTATGTCTTTTGGCCCAAATGTTAATACTACCCAAACCCTATTATCAGCCAGATGTTAACTATTTATTTAATACCACTAACAAGTGAAAAAAATACACGCTGAAAGCACTAAAAACCTGATATTTTTTTCAGTTAAACTTCTGACAAACAAGTTACCAATATTTGCTGCTTCAGACTATTTTCCCATACCAAGCATTATGAGGATGAATGGAGATACACTTGTTGTGAGCTTAACAGGCCAGTTTGGGACAGTCTGCCACCTACCTCCTTTGTGACAAGAAAGAGATGGAAACATGCTTTGGAAGTTTTACAGTGCCTGTCTTGTGTCCCTGAGCAATGCACGGACCTTCCAGCACTCAGTAGTTGTGACTGCATGTAATGTCTGCAAGCAACAGAAACTATATAAAAGAATGCAAATTGTCTCCTGGCATAAATAAAAACTCCCTTTTTTCCCAGCAGCCTTTTACCACAGGCTCTGTTATCAATATACAATCCTTAAAATAACTGATCATCAGATAAACTTTAGAATTAACAGAACTTGATAAATAAACTATTTTCAGACCATCATACATTATTGCTGTGGGCAAGCAGTCCCCAGTTAAACAGAACTGAGCTGCTGTGAGCAGTAAAGCACAAGACTCAATGAAGAAGAAAAGGATTTACTATGTTATATTGCAAAGAATATACCTGCAAGCTCAAATGTTAGGTAAAACACACGTATATACACA
Organism: Geospiza fortis; assembly: GCF_000277835.1. NCBI lineage: Eukaryota > Metazoa > Chordata > Aves > Passeriformes > Thraupidae > Geospiza > Geospiza fortis. The sequence goes on along the minus strand of NW_005054408.1, from coordinate 585,676 downwards.
GAGCGTTCTACAAGGAGTCACTTTTTGAGGTCTTTTTGCAGATATATTTGTATCCCAAGTGCTAGAGTGATCCTGTTCAGCCCTAGGACTGCCCTGCTCAGCAACCCATCACTAAAGGCTTTGTTCCTCAGTGGGGAGCACTGTCTAGCCAGGAATGAGAAATAAAAGCAGTTTCAGCTGCATGGTGCTGGTGGATCTCAACACCTTCCACACAGACACCTGCTATGGCAACATTTAAGGACCAAATTCTCTGCAAGACTCGCGAATTTCTGCCCATTTCTGCACATGCAGCTTTGGGAGCGGCACTGCTACAGCCAGCTCTGTTCAGGTTCTCCCAGGTCTCCAACAGGCTCCTCAGATCGTGCCAGGGGCAGCACAGCCCAACCCTCTGAGCCTCTCTGGCTCCTGAAGGAGTCCAAAGCACATCCTCCTGAGGGCTGGACACAGCTGAACTGGAAGAGATCCCATTCAGGATTAGAGGTTTCTGCTTCTGTTGTAACCTGCAGGGCAATTTCACACTCAGGTTAACATATAAGGCTACACCAGATATTTTAGCAAGGATCCCAGACAGAAGAGCCAGAGGTTCCCAGGGCAGTGTGAAGATGCAGCAGCAGAGCACTGCACCTCTGGAACAGCTGGAAAAGGGGACTCCCCTGGGAGGGTGCTTCAGGGCAGCTGCTGCATGTGGAAGGGGCAATATTGGTACAACATGAATGGACTTTGTAAAGGAGCTCCTGGCAGTCACAGCACTACAGAGCAGCAAGAGGCTGCAGAAAGAACCTTCCAGAATGCTCACAACTTCACTCACCCTCACCCAGTGAAGGAATTTTCCTGTAGCTGAAGAAACACAAATACACCTGTCTGACATGCCAGACAATGCCACTGTCCAATACCTCTCCCAAGAGTTTTTTATATCAGATGTACCTGTAAAAAGATTTCCCAAGAAGATGCCAGTCTGGATTAAATTTATATTGCAGAGGAAATTCCAGATACTTCCAGGTGTCAGCTTTTTTCTGACTTTTTTCCTTGCCTTTTTCTGATTTTTTTCTTGCCTTTTCCCCCCTTTTTTCACATGCTTGAAGAAAATAAATTGTAATATCTCAGTTTATTCATCAAATGCAGTTTGCCAAGATCTTTTGCTGTGTCTTTTGAGGTCCTTAGCTCAAATTAAACAACGAGAATGTCAATACTTTCAAATTTCATGAACCATGGAGCTACTTTTGGTAAAACTACGTCAGTGAAAGTAATGTCAGTAATTTAAACCTGCAACGTCCAAATGGTGGGCTGGAAGTCACTGTATTAGAACCTACCACATCTAACTCTGCTTGCCAAAACACGTCTGGTTTTGACAACCACAAAACTCTGGCTTCTTGGAAATCAGCTGACGTTATTATCATCATTTCACTTCACTCACCTTCAGCAGGGAAATGTCTTTACTTGAACTGTTGTGATTTCTTCTGTATTCACTAGCAACAAGAAAGTAAATATTAAATTGTTGCTTAGACTGACGTCATTTTCTTTTACGTATATTTTTATTCACTAAAATCTCTTGCACAACCTACAGTTCATCAAAAACTCACCAGGAATTTCTGTGTGAAAACAGAAAACAAAGTAAATTAAATAAATCTAATTAGTTTCAAGAACACACCATTCACATTCCAATAAAATACTTCATTGACTCTAAGTGGGCTCAAAATATCAGCACAGGTTTTAGCAAATATTCCAACATATTTTGTGTGTTTGCATTCCACCAAACCAGGAATTTTCCAAGATCTTGAGAAATAAAATAATTCTAGGGATTGGTAGCTTGCTAGCTCTGAGCAAAAACAAAATGTGTCCTATTAACTTGAAAGGCTTTTTTTTTTATTAGAGACTGCCTCTCATTACAGAACTGTAAAGCTGATCAAAATGGGATTTTGTCCCAGTTTTCTGTATGAAAAACAATTTTGTATATGCATTAAATAGAACTAAGGTGTGGCAGCAGAGGTTGACACTGCTTTATAAGCCAACCCTAAACCACAGGCAAAGTAAAAAATAAACAAAAACCTTTACAGCTGGCAAGAAAACTTTAAAATCCAGCACAATACAGATCTACACATTCACAGCTAGATAAATTGGGCTATATTGTGCCACATATTTTTGCAAGAAACAACAGGTCTTTTGTGTGTACATTATGTAAAACATGCACAGGTACTATAGAAGAACATAAACCAGTACATACATAAAAGTCACTCACGTATCTCTAAACTAGGACATTTCAGTTGAGGCAAAAAATCATCAGATTGCAAAGGAGGGGAAAGCCAATGTGAGAAAGAATAAATCACATTTTACTTTCCTATGCAGCTACAATGTTCATACAAAACACACACAGTTCCCTTTGACACTACGGATTGCCACAAGCAAACTGCCTGGCAAACAACAAGCTGTTAACTCCTGTGAAATAACAACACAATCCTCTTGACTGCAAAATTTGCATCAAAAATAATTTTAAAAAGGCAGCATACATGTAATCCACTTAAAAGTGTTAACAAGGTATAACAGAGTCTTAGCTGTATTTCCAAACCCTGTTTTTAAATGTAACCAGAACATAACAGTAAAAATTAACCTAAAGCTTAACGGCTTATGTAAGAATGCTTTAATAAAAAAGTGCTACTGAGGTTATTGAACTGTACAATTAAACCCCTCCCACTAAATACTTTTCAGTGCAATTTCCATCTAAAGCTTATTCAGCAAACCAAAATGCCAATGCATTTCTTCAATTTCCACTTCTTTGAACCTGCTAATGTATGAATAAAAAAAGATTTATTCGTGTTATTTGCCACATATAACCCTCTTGTCTAAAAAGCAACTTTAAATACAAAATTTCTGAGATACACATGAAACTTAAAAATATCTAAAGGATCATTTTGATTTTTTTCTGCAAGCTATGTTTGATTTACATCAATTAGATCTTTCACATAAGGTATCATATAACAGGAAGGCTAATAACCCAGAAATAACCTCATTAAAAAAGACAGCATATCGGTCTAAGCAGAATGAACTCTAAGCAGAAAAATTAGTGACCTGGAAAGTAGCAGGAAGAGGTAATAGCAATACAGAGAAAAAATACATTCCCATTAGCTAGTCAAAAGTAGAAATCACCAGCAATAAAGTAAAAATACAATGGGAGCATAAGGAGAACACTTAAAAATATTTTTATCTTTTGAAAATCTGCAACAGAAAACATATTTCCCCAAACTAAGATGCTGTCTAAAATTATTTTATTACTATGAATTAGTCTGTGCTTTCTTTTTTTTTTTTCAGATGCTTAAAACAGTCCTTGGCAGAATATTATTAGCAAGTCTAATACATTTATATTAAATTATCAGTGTATGATTCCAGTGTCTGTGGATTCATCTATTTTAAGATAAATGGTTAATAATGGAAACTCAAGTTGGATTTACATAGCCCTTGTCGAATGTTAGCTGCTTAGATTCAAAGTCTAACCAAACCTTTTACAATAATTCTTATTACTGTATCAACAATATTTTCAGAAAGCAATTTTTTAGTTTTGATAAAATGACTCTTTAATTTTTTGTGAAGAATTTTATTAAATATGCAGGTCCTCCTACCTAATCCAGATCAAATTTGCCAATATAAATGAGAACAAAAAGTACTCAAATCACCATTAAATTGTGAAGTTTCTCTTGAATTTATTTGAAAAACTACCTATGGTTTACTTTCATTTCCAAAACAAATTAATTCAAATAAAACCATTGGGTACTGCACATATACAGATTTCCATAGTTTTCTTTGCTTTTAAGTTTAATAGGTTTAAAGTCTGATGAGAGGAGGAAAAAAAATCTCAACATACATGAAGAAATTTTGATTATAGGCAAACCTCCATTTTTTATTTTCCTTTACTTTTCACAATTTTTAATCCAGGAAAATAAACCCCTTTTTAGACACTCATCTCTGGATCAACAATTCATCTGCACAAAGACTTAATTAAACCATTTGGAATATTTTACTCCCTAAGTCTGTAGATTGTTTTAGGCCATGATTGCTCATTTTTAGCTCATTGCCTACAGAACTACAGCAATTTTATTTCTACTGTGGCCACGTTTCCAGCAGCTGCTGCCATCACCAAGGGTAAAGGATTCAGCTGATGTTGGGGGAGTCATGAAAAACCTGAAACCTCTGAGATTGCAGAGCTGGGTTTGGTCAGACCTGGTCCAGAACATGAGGGACTCTGGCCTGGTGCTTTTCCATCCTTCCTCTGCAACAGAATGACACAATATACACCAGGAGACAGTGATGTAAACAGACATGGGACTGTGGGGCAGAAAATTCAGCAGTGGAGGAGAGGAACAAAACATTCATGATTTTTATAGGGTTTTTTTGCTTTATTTACTAAAGGCAACAGATAACTCCCCTGAACATTCTAACTGGGATGGCCTTTCCAGTTTTAGACACCTGGGAGAAACCAGGATGCCATCTTCTACTGTAGACTTGCCCAAAACTCTTCCTCCTCTCTTTTCAATAACTCTGCCTGGCTCCACTACAAACCAGGTAAGAAACTGGGAATTCATGGCATGCAAGAAACACTTCCAAGCACCACCACTACCCAGGCTTTTTCTTTCCTTTTCCCAAGGCTGATTTCTCCACCTCACTCTGGTAGGTGAGGCTGGCCCATGGAGTATGTAGTTAAATGTGAAAACACACTAGCAAGCAATAATCGCTGTATCATGGTCTGAAACAAGCATATTTACAGACAAAGCAAGTAAAATCACTAATTTGGGGGTGTTGGATATTTCTTCAAAGGCACACCAGACAAGCAGAAAGGTACATCTCTCTGCAGCCACCTCCAGGGCAAAGCCAGCACTGGGAAAGGGAAAGCACCCTCAGGTTTTGAATGCCAACATGGAAAAACACCACAGTGTCAGGCACAAGTAAATCACCAAATAAAGATCTTTTCTGAGAGACAAATCAGAGTGTAACAGAAAAATACTTGCTCCTAAAATCAAAATACACTCTCAACTACTAGTTTTGTGAGAAATCTTCTGGCAGATTTTCTCAGGCATCATCAAAAGTTAATAGGAGCTGGGCACTTAATTCCCCTTTATGACTTTCAAAAAGATGTGGCCAGCTACTTTTAATTTATTAGGGAGCAGATTTGTAAAGACTTTTATTACAGAAGCAGTAAGGAGAGCTATTTTTCCATAAAATATATGTAAATATGATTTATGAAAGACACAAATATTACTGAAATGAGGGATAAATTGTTTCAAAACTTCATGTTCATAAAAGCTAGGTAAAAATTACATATTTCTTCAACATTTTTTCCCTCATACACATTGGTATCTGTCCCAGGTAACTCAAAGGTGTGCTCTCTGTATTCTGTTCACCTTACTCTTGTAAGTACATCTTTATTGAAGGCACCTGCTATGAAATTACAAAAGGAAACGAGGCTGAAGCACATACTATTGCACAGCTACTGATCAGCCTGCTGCTTGAAGATTAAAAAAAAAACTACCAGTGGAAATAAGACTTGTAAACCTTAAAGAAGAACTTACTCCAGAAACCACCAAATTGGCATTCAACTATCATATGTAAGTGACTTCTGAAAGATTCATTAATTTGCTAAATAAAATGCTTCCTAGGAATAGCATTGCAGAATTAAATGTAGTTTGGATTCTGCTAAGTGTAAAACAATTTACTAGATATATTCCTTTTCCAGTTTTTTCCTTTTATTTCCTCTAGACTGACATGACAGGAAACAGATGAAATTTTACTATTAAGATCAAAGTGTCTGCAGAAAGAGAAGTTTGAAAAAGAGAAGAATGCCTTTCTCTCCCTGCACACTATGGTCAAAATGCCTACAAACTCTCTGGCAGCTCCTGGTATCAGCTGTACACCAAAATCCAGCAAGAGACAAGACTGAGCATCTCAGCTCAGATATTCCAAGGGATTTCAGGCAAGTACCTAATCCCTTTGAAAGTCTCCATTTAATAGCTCGGTCAAAGATTATCATGAAATCCCCTTGAATTCCTCCCAGGTTCCTTCAGTTGAATCCAACATTTACACTTTTAATTACCCTGATTAGAAGGAAGGCAGATACATCTCTGACATGGCTTATGTCTACTGGGCTTTGTTCTAGGTTCTTACGGTACAAGTTCCAAGAAACAACCAAGACAATTCATATGAACACAAACTCAACACCCATTTTATCTCAAAAAGGCTCTGCTAAACAGCACTGGGAGTCAGATTTTGACTTGATGGTTTAATAGATACTGTCCACCCTTGGGCTCTTACATTCACTCTGTACAGGCTCTGAAATAATTAAACTGTGATGAACACTTTTGAAAAGCCACTTGAAAATTCACAGTAGAAAGTTTTCAATTGTCCAGTAAAGCAAACAAGAACATGACCATTACTTTTGCAGCCAGCACTTTGCTTTCAGGAGGATTTATTTTGCAGAAGACTGTGCGAGACTGTTCTCTGCACTTGCCATGCAGACGAGCTGCTGGATGTTTACACAGAAGGAATGGGGTCTCTCTAATAAAAAGCACTATGTGCTGCAGTAGCTCCATTAATCTCCCATCACAGTCTCCCATAAAGCTGTAAAATCTGAGCCCTAACAGGGCTCAGTGGAGGCAGAGCCTTTCCTCCTCCCAGGGAGCTCCGCCTGGGAGGGACCAAGCTGAGCCTGCCTGGGCACTGGAATTGGGCAGTGGCTGCTGGTCTGGGGACACAGGGATGGACAATTCCCCTGGCTGAGTGCCTGTGCACACAGATCTGAGTGCAGCAGCTGAGCTGCTGTCCCCAGAGTATTTTTCACATGAATTCACTTGTGTAAAACAAGGCTTGATCCCCAGCCTGAGGTGTTCATGTCTGCAGTTTCTGCAGCAAAGCAGTTCCTTCAAACACAAGCAGAGTTGTATTAATAAAAAGGCAAAAAAAAAAAAAACAAAGGCTTTGGTGACTGATGACAGCAGAAGATGGAGCACTTTCTATCCATGACCTGGTATGTCTAAAGAAGATTTAAGAATATTTTTTCTCACAATTGCTCAATGAGATATTTGGAACAGAGAGGAGGGGAAGGAGAAGGGGTGAAATGGCAACTGTCTAGTATGTCAGACATGACAGTCAAATGTTACCAGAACTCAATCCTGGAGAAATATGGACTTCACAGTAAAGGTTGCTTAAAACAAAAGCCCATTTATCTGAATACTGAAGACATTTAATCAATTTACATGAAGGATTTCAAAATTAGTCAGACTGTAATGAACTATGAAATACTGATTAATGAATTTTTGCAATGTTTGATTAGAAACTTAACATGTATGCTAGCACATTTTGCCATCACTGCATTTATAAGATAATATTTGTTTCTTGAAGTTACCAGAGTATAAACAGTCCCTGGTTTATGGGGTTGAGCATGTTTACTATTTACCAGGCATTTTATTTCCAAAGTTTTTTGTGAGAATTTTTAACTTATAAAAATCTCTTCCTAAATTCAATAAATAACAAAAGGGTACTTTTATTATTTGCCTTTCCTTTCTCTTTCTTGTGCTACACTGTTTACTACAACCTCTCAGATCTGCCTGATAGCACATTAAGCAATCTCTCATCAGACACTTAGGATCCTTTTTCTCATCTCCTACTCAGAGTGAGCAAAAGGTCAAATTATATTTAATAAATAACATTAAATATAATTTGTACAGAGTATATCTAATACTTGTATGAAGCATATAGTGTCTAAAGTTTTGCAGAAATTCAGGCCATTGGCCAAAAACCTTACTGCCTATAAAGCAGCCAAGGAAAACTGGGCCAGTAGCTTGTGCCACAGTCAGTGGGAATTTTACTATTGATTTCATAGGGAACCAAGAACAAGCAAGAAGTAACAAAATAAATGCACCTCAAGACCATTTAATTCTATGGCCAAACTAGAGCTTCAAGAGGGTATTACTAAAACACCCTGCTTTCATATCTGCAGTGACAAGGTTCACAAAGGTAGGAATCATGTTTAGACGCTTATAAGTGCATATGGAGAAATTAGTTATATGCAAAACAGCCCCTTCTATGAAAATTAAAAAGTTGCTTCTGTATATTTGTCTTTATTATTGTCATTATCTCTTGTCTGATACCAATTAATGAGTTAGGCTGACATCACTGTTTGCCATTACACAGCAAGTCCCCATTAAGGAGGAGACCCAGAGTCCCTGCCTCACTGTCATTTTTTGGCTAATTAGCCAAAGTGGTCAGCTCTGAGACTCCTAAATGCTAACAAGTGAGACATTGAGTAAATTCCAAATATTGTCTCAGTCCCCATTTTTTAAACCACAGGTATTTCTGAAGACATCAATCACTCATTCCCCAGCTGTTATTTTTTGAATGACATTTTTCTATCACAATAAATTTTACTTTCAAAATACATTTCTTTTACTTGAATCACACGTACCAGACACCAGGTAAATTATGTTTGGAGCCCTTCTTATTTTTTCTTATATTTCTTAGAATAGCCATAATCTCATTAATTCGAGTCTCATAATCTGAGCATGATAACAAAAAAGAAAAAAGCCTTCCTTTCCTGACAATATTATTCTAACTAAAAATTATAATTGGTAACAAAGTTAACAAACCTAGAATTAGATCACATACATCAGGAGGTCATCAAGTGTAACAGAATGTCAGTGAATGATTTTTAAAAAGTATTAGTATAACAATCTGGTTTTATAATTGGTGAGCTGTAGCTTCTTTTTATTGCATGTAAAATTAAGAGATTCCTTCATCCACAGTGAAAAATGGAAAATCATTCAGTTTGGGGTTTTTGGTTGCTAGTAGCAACAAATACTGGAATATTGCCATCTGGCCTCTTGTTTTAAATGAGATTTGAATAATCAATTTAATAATGGATAGAGTACATACTTAAAGAAATAATCACTTGTCATATCTTAAGAAAACTTTGGTATAAAAAATCTATTGTATGAATTAATGCAGAGCACATAACAATCAAAAGAGATGAGGTAATTTTTATTTTCATTACTGTTGCCTCAAAACCTCAAGCTTACAAGGTTCTAAGTCATCCCATCAAACATCTAATAATGAGGGGAAACGACCAAGAGCAATTGGTTTGTTAGAGGCACTCAAGGCACTCAAACCCAGTAACCACCAGAGGGATTAAACCATATAGAATGGCATTTTGAACTCACTTGCAAGTCCTCTGGTGTCCACAATAAAAGGAACAAAATTAAACACAGCAGACAATAAAAGACTAAATAAGTAGAATATTCATCTTACTATTGCTGCTTCAGACATGATGAAATAAGAGTTCAGAACATGAGAGCACTGAAGTTACAAGTGTTTTCTTCATTTATAGGATGTTTATATCGCTGGCAAAGTGTTCCCACACACTGAGCTGAGACCAGGAACAGGCTCTGGGTGTTGATTCTGTCCTGGAAATCCTGGACCCACAAAGACACTTCTTTCTGAATTTGCATATCAAACTGCCATCGGAGGAGAAATAAATAGGATTCAGATGCTTGACCATGGCAAATTAGGAAAAGATACCACTCTGGAATAAATAAGTTAAACATTAATCACAGATTTTATCAATGTTGATTTTGACTGGAAATCAAGGTACCTGTTTTCAACTAACTTTGTATGGGTTAAGCTCATCCCTTTAATGAGAAATTATTCTCTTGGAAAGCCTCACCCTTGAACTGTGCATTTATTGTAATAAATGCAATTTGTGCATAGAATTCCTTCTTAAACAGAGACTGGCTCCATTTACACCTCTTTAGGAGAGAAAGTGCCTCAAGCCAGACTGGCACCACCTTCCCTTCCCAGGTACCACAGACCTCCAGGCACAAACACAAAAAATGTCCAGGTATGAGGTTCAGTCTGGGATTTGGTCAATTTTCTAGAGTTTGGGGCTTATAATAAAACAGGCTTCACATGACACAGTGGTGCCACCAAGATCAGCATTGCAGCTCTGCTCTCCCTGGTGCCAGCTGACACCAGCACTGCCACTCCAGTGACAGTGACATCCAGCAGGGCTCCACTGACTGGAGGGGGCATTTACCTCTTCCATGACCTGTGTGCTAATTGTGACTTCCTCCCACAAATGGAGAGTACATGTTGATAATGAGTCATGCCAACATTATAATGTATAAATGCATTGGTATAATCTGAGCCACTGTACACTGATAGATATTTTTAATTAGTGAAAATATAGAAGTGTCAGGCAGTCAGAAAATAATACAAGCTCTACAGATGAGCTCTTTAGCTTGGTCAGGTAGGTCCACAAGTTGCAGTTTCACAGGGAGTGAATAACAAGGGGAAACTGGGAGAAATTTTCAAGCCTCTATTTCAACACTTATTACTGTTTACAGCAGTTCCTTGTGACCATTTATCTCTGACATTTATAAAACACTAATCACCATGGAAATGCCTGGTATATATCCCCATCAAGAAAGACAGAAAGTCACTGTCTCCTTTATTGTGTCTTTTACCAGAGAACTAATATCTGTAGGTGGCTTTTCCATGCAATATGCTATTTTAATATAAACTTCTTCCAGGAGCTAAACATATTTTAAAACCCTTTAAATATGGAAAAGAACAGACTGTTAATTAACTTCCTCTAACACGCTTTTAAATCATGGGAGGAAAAAAAAGGAGCTGATAATGGTCTTTGAGCAATCAAAAGGAGAAGGAATTTTCAACCAGGAAACATAGGAGAAACCACTCTGCCAAGGAACTTGACAAAAAAGTCTTACTCACCCAGAGAAGTTTACAACATATAAATCTATAAGCTCCTAAGCAAAACAGACACTAAATTTCAAACTTAACACATCTCATACTACTGAATTGAATAAAATGTTCCAACAGAGGAAATACAGTGTCTTGACAATTCTCAAAAATCTTGACAAGAATAACACAGTTTATGAAAGAAAGAAAAATTAGAAGGTATCCAAGAAAAGAGCATATGATTTCTGGCTTATATCTGGGCTGGGAATTAAATGAAACCTCACAAAGTGGGCTGCTGCAGAGCCAGAGATCCAGAACTACCGAACTCCAAGGTTTATCATCCCTCAGCCAGCTGGGTCTTGTTCTCCAGGCCTGTAACTCTGCTGTACAGATTGTCTCCTGCCCCAAGAGAAGGCACATCACAGGAGGGAATTCTCTAGAAGAGCTGGTAGCCTTTTCCCTCATCAGATGGGACAGATATCAATCAATATAAAACCAAACACTAAAGATAAATTCTCAAAAAGTAAGAAAGAGCTCTGTCTGTATGACACCAGCAGCTCCTCCTGCTCCAGCTGCTGATCATTGCCAAGCCTTCTTTTGAAAAATGCCACCCTCAATCTTCCATTGAAGAAAAGCATTCAAATAAAATTAAATGCTATCCATTTCTTAAGAAATTAGATTTTTTTCCTATTGCTGAAGTTTGTATCTTTGGGTTACTACCATTTAAGAAGGAACTCAAAAATAATTTCTATAAAGGTATATCCTCACAAAGCCCTTTCATAGACAAAGTACATCAAAGAAAATACTTTTTTTTCCTTTTTCTTCATTTTACCAAGACAAGAGGCATAACATTACAATCAGAGAGAAAAGCTGTCTTTATTCTCTGACAATCATAACATTAGCAAGCCAGATGTTGCTTTCACCTGCACCTAGAGCAATCTCTTTCTACCTCATTTAATAAAACCACAATTGGAATTGTGTCTCAGAAAGTGCTGGGAAAATACAAAAATACAAAACAGATGTGCAAGGACAGTTATAAGTATATGGACACTGTAAAACTCTTGGTTTCATAAGTCTTCTTGTGATCTGTAAGCTTATCATGCTATTTAAAGCCATGCACCATTCTCAATAATGTTTTGTTCCCAAAATTCATACAAACACAGTTCACCAGAAACATATTCTTGCTAAGTGTTCTGAAATTCTTGCTCTAAAATTAACAGAATGAATTAGTTTTCACTAGAGAGAATTTCACTGAAATCTTCAGAGAATTAATGGAACATGAGATTATCAACAGTGAAATCATCATTCACGGGAAAGTATTTGCATGGTAAACTGTAGTAAGGAGAGAAGAGTCAAAAAAAAGTAAACCTCGGGATATTCCTTGCAACATAACTCCCCAAAGATGAGGGCCTGAGGGCTGACCCTGCATGCCTGAACAACGCCCAGTGATGCCTCTTTGCATGGTAATTTGAAAGAAAAGGAAAGTACATAGAAAGAAAGGGATCCTCAAAGTTCATCCTGCATAATGCAGAGATGTTCAGCACAGCAAATACAAAGCATTGCAGAAAAGTTGTAGTGATACTGAAATTCTGACCTATTAGGAATGCTGAAACTCTCCACTAGTTCAATTTCATTTATCACTCTTTCAAAGGAGCAGGTTTATGAACCACTCAAATCACCAGAGCTGGTCCACACGATGCCCTCACATAGGGCAGGGCTGGGCATGTTCCATGAGGCAAAAATGCAAGGCTTTTTTCCAAAGTGGGAACAAACACAGACCTTACTTTTACATCTTCTTTTTCTTTTGGCACCCTTGTCACTTTGTTAACTTGAATGACAAACTTTACTGAAAATTTGCTATTCAATCTAGTAATTTGCTCAGCATGTCTCCTGGTGCACGTTCAAATGGTCCAGAGACACTGTTACAGAGTAAAGGACTCTGCATGGTGAACGCTGAGTGACTCAGATTTTTAAAAAGAAACCTGGAAAACATCCCATGCAATGCATCTGCTCATCTACCATAAAATTCTGAGGCTAAGGTTTCCTAAGTAGGAGGGAAATATGATTATGTACTTGGCATCAATATGAACTATACCACATTCAATTTCTTCTGTGGAAAAAACAGAGGGAGATGTGACCCTTCTGATTCTCCCACATAAGTCTATAAACTACAAAATATATGGCTTGTTCTAACAGGACAAGATCTGTAAAACTCCATGTGAGCTGTTGCTGATCCAGAGGCCATGCTGCTTGTGTCTGAGACATGGGACATAAGTACATGGAATAAAAATTCATGGGAAACAGGCCTGAACAAATGGTGTGCAAGAAGGAATGCAGAGTGTGAGTGCAAGCAGGGAATACAGGCTGCAAGCTGAAGGGAAGATGGAGTGGGAGTTTCAAAAAGAATAAAACAGGCAAGGAAGGCTCACCTTTTTTCCAAAGTTCCAATTTTGGATTAATCACTGACAAGTCAGTGGAAGTCTGAGGTGTTTCCAGATGTTTTCATTACGGCTTTTTGTAACAGTCCCATGGGCTTATCTTGGCACACCTTGGCAGCACATGCTCTAAGTCTGCAGGAAAACAGAGATGTACCCTCGTGGACTTCTCCCAGCAAGCATGCTCCATAACTTCTTTCTGGAATATAAGGAGGAAACCCCCAGGAAGCATTTTTACTCTCTTCAGTGAAGATTTTGGACAAAATTTTGGGGCATGAAGGCCATTTTCTCAGGTTCTTATTTGTTACTTGCAACGTTCTCCTGCATTACATTACTTAAAATATTAAAATTTACTGTTATTAATCTCCTATGTCCTCTTTTTGAGACACAAGGCAGACCAAGATGCTGTGCTCATCCTGAAAGGTGACAGTTTGTGACAAAGAGAAGAATCTGATGTGTTTCCTCTCAGTTTACCATCAAAGGACTGCAAACAGCTGGTTTTGGATGTTCTGTGGGTGGGCGACAAAGGAAAGCTGTGTGCCTGCCCTGTTCCAAAGCTTGATGTGCTCAGACTGTGCAGAAGCAAGGCAGGAAGCTTGTCCTGCCCTTGGACAGCTGAGCTCCAGCCCTGCCAGCCCATGGGAGTGACAGCCAGAGCAGGACACTGGGGACAGATTACAGCAGGAGCCAGACTGGAAATTGCCAGAAAAAAATAAAGTGTCTGGCAACATCATGGATCCAACCTGAGGAGCTGAGTAAAAAAGAAATTTTCTTGAAATCAGAGAGACTCTGAAGTTTGGTTTACTCCAAAAGCCACTAAGCCAATGGACTGAAAAGCAAAATAGGAGGACTATCTCCTCACCAGCCTCTGGCAGACAATAGTCATTTATTTTAATCCCATTTTGTGGAGGATTTCCCTCATTCAGCAGTTCTGTTTGTGCCTTGTTACAGAGCTAATTTGCTTTACATTATTGTTAGTGTATTTTGATTAATATATCTTCAAAAATGGGAAGCGTTTTGGCTTGCAGATTTTAAAGGAAAGAGCAGGGGCAGATCCACCTCTGGTAGTCCCACATTCCAGCTCACACTGGTTCTGCTGATAAAACCCAGTAATTAAATATAGCAGCTGGGTCCAACAGAACTGCTGAATGAGGGAAATATATACTATATATACTACACTATAGTAACAGTGGAAGTATAGATCCAACACCTGACATGAAGGAGCAGTGTTTAAAGTCTGTCATGAACCAAAGTGCACAGAGCAGGTCTTGAATTTTCCATAACCAAAAGTACTGTTTGGGACCTCAGAACAGAAGCATTAATTCAGAAGCGCTGAGACAGAGCTGTGCATGCCCAGATAATCCCTGGTCCGTGCCAGCAGTCTTCTCTTGAGGTATGTTTTCATAGAAATAGCAATGTATATTTGGGAAGCACTAATAAGCTAACAAAATAGCCTTTCTTCCAATTATTTACTCATTAAATGTGTCAGTCAGCAAACAGGACACAAGATGATGAAAGAAAATCCACTACACTGCAGGTGCAAGTCTTTTTTAGGATAATGGAATAACTAGAAGTCTCTGGGAAACTAATATTGTCTCTCTACAATAGTCACTATCCAAAATGATGGATTATGATTTCCAAGAAACAGCAAACATTAGGGCTTAATTCCTTTAGAAGCAGCAGAAGTTGGGGGCACACGAGAGATGGCTGAATTTGAGTAGTGAGGGTCAGGCAGCCTGTTAATAAAGAGTAGAAGTAGGAGAAGCTTTAATGTTTCACGTGTGCACATGTGTGCTTCTAGAGACAGGACAGGTCGACACACTCACAGGAGCCACAATGGGGAAATGAGGAATAGACTGCAGATAGAATTAGTACCTATTTGTATCCTAAATGCAATATGCAGAATACTTTTATAAGAAAAGTATTATGACACAGTAATTTGGCCATGAGAGGGTAATTGACTTAAGATATTCTGATAAAGATCGATTGCTGGGGTTTGGAGTTATGACACCAACAAAGTTACAATGACATTAGCACAAAGAGAGAGACACAAATCCATTATAAAGATACAATCAAATATTCAAAAAAGCCTGGCATGCTCATTACTTATTCATGCTAATACAAGTATATTAAGAAATCTAAACAGTGTTAGCATTCAATCACTCACAAACCAAATGAGGTTTTGCATTTATCAGCCACCAGTCATCAAGAATGTAACATTAGCTGTACAAAGGTGGTAATATGACATAACTGGAGATATTTATATCAGCCTACACAGACTGAGAGATACAGTAGGATTTATTAAAGTGAGTAATGCCTTCACATTCAGCACAGCAATAAAAGAAATAGCTGTGCAGAAGTCATTTCCCCAGACAATAAGATTTACCTTTGCAATCACTTAAAGAAGTTGTATATGCTTTCAAGGGTTTGAAACAATCTTCTTGCCATTAATAAACAATTTGGAGCTTAAGTTTGCAAATACAGATCCGAGTGCTGAAATTTTTAGAACATACCCCAAAAACCAAGTGAGCAGTCAGGTTGTCTGTCTAGCTGGGGTTTAGCACTTTTTCTCCTTAGGCTGGTTAAAAGAACACCAAGGTTAATTTAGGCTCAAATGTACGTATAGGTTTAATAAAACTCCCTCCATCTTGCACTTGAATGCCAAATGGTTTCATCACCTGCTGGCCCCAACACCTACAACTCGTCCAGTTGTCTGTTTCAACACATTCCACTGCCTATTTCTACACATTGCACCAAATGCCTTTGCTTTCCTCATCAGGAGTTCAGCCATTAACATTTTTAGGTTGGCTGAGAAGGAGAAATCAAACTCTGATCAGCAACACAACAACATCAAAGCAATTCCAGAGCTAAGCAAAAAGCTAAAGGTTGCAATGTGGTGCACGACACAGCTCCTGGTGTGAGGACACAGTGCATCTGCAGGGGATGTTTACACTTGCTCTACAGAGCACTTGAGCAAGGCATTGCTCTGGTTTGATGTTGATGACATGCCATTTATAAACTGTGACTGATAAACCTAATGCCTCTGGAATCAGATAAAACTT
>NW_005054408.1:551383-566824 GCF_000277835.1 Geospiza fortis | reverse complement strand
CTTTCTGGTTTGGATTCATGAAATGTCTCAATATTGACAGCCACAAGTCATCACAGCTTTACTCTGAATTCTGAAAAACTCTATAAATCATGGGAAAGCCATGATCTCCACTCAAAGAAATTCATCTTTCTTATCTTTCTATCTGCTTTTTTCTGTAATCTGCAAAGTTCCCTTTTAAAATTCTCCTCCTCTATTCATTTCTCTCATGAATCCTACCTGACACCTCTCTTTCTCAAATCTGCTCATAAAAGGACAGTTCTCCTTCATGCAGTTGCTCTGATGACCTTATACCAGTACTTAAAACTTAGTAGTTCTTATTTCAACACAAAACAAACTTCTGGTTGGACTTTTACATTCCAAATGAGTATTTCTCACCAGAATCTGTAGGCTTAATGCAACATGATCAGGAGAATAAAGTCACTAAAACTCATGTGTCAAGGACTAGGCAAAGAAAATACTATTAAAAGGAAATAAAGGGATTAAAAGGCAACTGGATATTTTTGAGTATTTTCTTTGCTTTTCTCCTATCTCCTGACACAGTACAGAAAATTTGGGCAAACAACCCAGATTTACTATAAATCAACTCATCAAGAAGCCAGAGTGTATATGACTGCAAAAGATCTGGTCTGTGCAGAACTGGCTTTTCCAGGAGAGGAAAGCAAAGATGAAACTGGCAAAAGTTTAACGTGATACCTTCTGTCAACTGTTTACTTGATTTCATAATTCAAAAGGGGATTAAGCCCCTTTTAAAGACACAGGACCATCTTAGCTAAATATCAGATATGCTCCATCTAGAGTTACTGAAAAGATGTCCATCAGGGCTAGTGACACTCCAAGGTGCATTCTGGCTGTCCATGGCAGCTGAGAAAACTGGGAGCAATACAATATTGTTTGGAATACAAGCAGCACAGAGGAGCACACAAATTCAGAAACATGCTAATATTCCAACTAATGTTAGTGAAATCCTGAGACAGACTAGGGAAGCTTAAGATGTAGAACATGCATTATCCAAGTTCAAAAGAATAAACACTAAAATGTCTGGAATTTGGGGAAGCAAATTTTCTGCCTAAAAGAATCAGCTTTTGATTAAGCAATTGACTTTTGTAGTAAATAACATTAAAATAAAGCACTTGAATTTCACCAATATTATAAAATTAAAGTACAAAAACCACTAACTGCCATGGACAAATGTTTGCCATTATATTTAAAGAGAATAAGGGGTGGGTTCCGTGGGAATTTGACATTTATCATTCAAGTGAGGAGAGATCCTGTGAATCTCAAATAACACAGCTAAGAGCAAGTTAAGTGACTTTTTTCTCTCACAGATGGAATAATGCTACATCTTCCTACAGCCCATCCTGTATTCTGTTTCAGCTGTGTAATGACATGCAGAGGTTTCAGGAGAAATGTGGAAAGCAGAAAACCTTCTGTCCTCCTGAAATCCTCCTAGCAGACACCCAGTAAACCTGCGGAGTGGAGTGTCACTTACTCCCAGCTGACTCACACATCTCATGGCCAAAATAAAGGAGTTTTTCCATCTTCTGCACACAGACACACAGGCTCCCAATGTTTTATCGTGCAATGCTGCCTGTCTCAAGTTCAGATTTCAATATTTTCATAAAATATTACTTAAGTGCTCTCATATTTCCTGAATAACTTCCAACTGAAACTAACCTATGGTTGTCAAAATAAGCAAATGAGGTATCCTTTTTTAGTAATACAATAAACATTTCACTAGACGTCTGCTGGTTCTTAATTTACAAAGTTATTCAGCCTCTAGATAATCCAGCTGAATGCACGTACCTTCTACCCTTTAAGAAAATTTAACACAAACCATAGTACCCCTATTCTTCAACCTCTGAAAACACTTTTACACCTACCTGAATGCACGTACCTTCTACCCTTTAACCATACTACCCCAATTATTTCCACCTCTGAAAATGCTTTTACAACTAACTACAGCAAGTGCTGTGCTTATGCTATACAAGATTGAAAAGAATAAAAGTTTCTCCAACTAAAAGCAATGAAAGAAGACAGGTATCATTTACATTTCCCTTCATACTTCTTAACTGTAAAGGCATAGGATTGATCCAAATTGTTCTGAGCCTTGTTACAGCGAGGTTTCTAGCTCAGTAGTCATTTTTTCCTTGACATTTTTCATTCATACCATCATACAACCTGACCTCAACCTTGTATCAATATTCATACAGGGCATTATCAGAGATACTTTAACAAAGAACCACCATTTTCAGGATTCTGTCCTTTGACAGAAACTTCTCCCCCTTGATTGCTGAAGACACAAAAATTCCTTCATACCACATATATGCAAGGAAAATCAACTAAAAGTTAGTAAACAGACAATTAGATGGTTGTTCAGGGATTACTTAACGTTTGCTCCTTGGGCTTTTGTTCTCAGGTCTGACCATGCCCAAGAGAGTCACTGCAAAGGAGCAGTGTTGTGAAAACTGAAAATCATAACACAAGACTAGCAAAATGTTCAAGTTCTGGAGTCAATAGAGCTGTTCTAAAGATCCCTATCAAGACTAGAAATAAGTGGGTTTTGCGTGGTTCTACCAGTGTGTTTGAGCTATCACTGAAAACAGAAACCAAAGGGAACTGAAAAAGATAAGGGGGTTTTAATAGCTTAAGGAAAATAATATCCTCTTCCACTTTGCTTTGAATTATTGCCTCATTTGGGTGTTAATTTTCACAAGCTTAGGAAGAAACACCATTGTCATAATGCAAAATGCATCCACCCCCTGGCAGCACCGGGCCCTTCTTCCTGTGTGGAACACTCAGGAGAGAACCACTCTTGACTAGAGCCAACCACTGCATCCACACACAGATCCATCTGTCACTCAAAAGGTTTTAAAAGAACTAGATAGGATGGTTAAAAGGAAGAGATAAGATGAAACTATACAAAGACCTCTGACAAGTTCTAGTCCCAGCTAAGGAAAAAGTGCACAAAAGCATTCAAAAGTCGAAGTGTTCTAAAGTGACCTTTTCTAGTCAGCTGAATGTATTCAAAATATTCATTTCTTGTAAAATACTGGCTTTCAATTTTCCTTTTTTTTTAATAATTCAAGCAATTAGAAACGATTTTCAATAAAAATCTATGTTTGTATTTGCCAAAACATTGAAGTAATATCAAATACATAAAGAACACTGGATAGCTCAGTAATACCTCAACTAGTACAGCTTCCTGCAAATCATTAATCAGCTAAGTTGGCACAATTAGCTGGTCTGCTATTCAACATAATCTGTAAAAATTTCTTATTTAATGGTGAAAAACAGATTAGAATTGAAAGCAAGCCTTTTTATTTACAGAAAATCCTAGGTACAAACTTTTAACAGGTTTATTTAAAAAACAATTTAATAGCTAAATGATCTATGTTTTACCTGAACATGCATTCTCATTAAAAGCAAAGTAAATATCTCTGAATACAGACACATTCTATGCCATTCTCTTTATTACTTAATTTCCCAGGTATCTCAGCATGATCTGAATAAATTATGCTGACAATACAACAATATAAATGATAAATCAAGAGCACAATTTTAGTGATATATAGCACGAAAAGTAAATAATAACCAGCACTGCTAATTGGCTGGCTACCTGGCAACAAATCAGTGAGCAAGCAACTCCACTGGTAATGCTTCAGCTGTGCACCACCCTAATCACTAAACATTTCTAGATATTCTAAGTTATTTCTGCTGTTTTTTTATTAAAAAATTACTGTAGCATTAAAAAAATACCAGAAAATATCATTGAAGAAATAAAAAATAAAAACCAAACTTGCACATTGGCAACATCTGGATGTTATGAACCCACTCCTACTACATTGTGTGGCACAAGCACTCATCAAATCAGAATGTGTTTTCCTTGAAAAATTGAAATAGGACATTCAGAGACTGAAGTTATCTACCAGAAGAGTCTGTAGTCTTTCCTTTGGGACATTATTTATTGTCCCAAGACAAAAGACAAATATGTTAGTGTGAATCCTACCTTCCATCGAAGGCTAAAGATTCCCCGAGCTCTGCTGGGGAGAAGAGAATCCTCCTTCAGCACAAGGCTTCCCCAGAGCTCCTCAGCTCAGGAGAGCAGGGGGGCAAAGCCAGCCTGTGACACTGGGGGACTCTGAGCAGCCTGGCTCCCTCCCCCCTAAACTGCACCCCCATGACAGCCCCGGTGCTGGAGGGAGAAGTTACACAAATCACAGGGGTGTGTGGCCCAATTCAGCATCCCCTCCATTGCCTGTAGCAAACAGGTTCCAGGATTTGTGGGAAAAAAACCCAAAAAAACCAACAAAATCATCACTATCCCAAAAGGAGCCAGAAAATGTTGTCAAAGGATAAGTATTAGCTTGTGCTTTCCTACTTTATTTCACTGCATCTCTGAGACCTGCCTTATAAACATGGATGTCCACATTTGTTTTCTAATCCTGCCACACTTCTCACTCCAAAGACTTCCTTCAGCTCAAAGTCCTATCCTGCATGCCATCAAAACCTCCGCCTTATCAATTTCCAATTTGTTGGCACACTTCTCTGTTTGCAGTGTGGGACAAAGCCAAGAAAGAAATCAGATTTACCTTGTGTAAATCATTCCTCTCCTACAAAACCTTATCTTCTCAAAACTTTGCTTATCTTCTCATTCACTTAACATAATCCCCCCCTACTTTTACTCTTTGCACATGAAATTCTCTATGCTTCTGCACACTTTTTTTATTACTATTGCTTTACTCTTTCTGCTTGTGATGTAAATTTTCAAGCAGAAAGCTATGAATTCAGCAGTGTATTCAAGACAAGAGGATATCACTGATAGGTATCATAATATTTGCAGTATTATTTTCCAAGCCATTCTTTATTCACCCAAGCATTTTGCTGGCTGCTCAGACCACCGCTGTGAGCTGAGCAGCCTTTTCTATTGAGCTGTCTGCAGTAATGATGATCATGGGGAAACTCCATCCCCACTGAAAGAAAAGGCAAAACTCCCAGAGACTTTCATCAAGATCTGAATTTCACTGGAGTTCTTTCTGTCAAGTGGTTGTAGCTAATTTTGAATTCAATCAATGGTTATGAATACTGCAAATAATTCTATGAAATTTACATTGCAGGAAATTTGTCAAAACTGAGTATCTTTGGATTTCTGCTCCCTAATTGCCTAAATCAGTTACATCTCCAGAATTCCTCAGAGGCTGCTATGGACTTGACTAAGCAAAAATTGTTGTCATGTATATTTTTTGCCTTTTATTTTGCATTCCATACACACCTTCACTTGAGTCTTTACAATGCAAATAAATCAAATAAATATACTGACTACATCCCTGTTAATCCTGGGTCTCTGGGAGCCCTGTTAACTTGTATCTGTGCTGAACACTGGCCAGTTCTCCATTCTCTGTTATCTTTCCACATGTATTTCATTAAGCTGTTTTGTTTTTTTTCCTCTAACTGCCCTTTTCCTCAGCAAATACAAATATTTCTAGTAGCCTGAGAGATATTATTTGTGATTTCTTAATTCTTACTATATGCGCCCTCTTATAAGTATTTTTAAACTGTTGTTATTGTTGCTAGTGTTTTAAATCCAGATATCTTTCCTCCCCATTTCTGGTGAACCTAAAGTCACAAACAGATGAAGATTTTCTGTTCCAGGATGGAACAGAGAACAAAAGCAAATTTGACAGCTAGAGAAGTGGAAGTTGCAGTCCTCACTGCATATTTACCATTTACAGTGCTGCTCTATGGTTCAGTCCAATACAGTGTACTTAAGTTAATTTGAAAATACCATGCATTTGCAGAAGTCTCTACTATCTGCTGCCATCCAACCATCAGTTTCAGAATTAAGCAACGTAGGAGCAGCACACAATCTCTGTTCCAAACCCTTAATAACAATTGCAAACTTTGGCAGCATTACCAACACCATTTCTTGATGGCCCAAGGTGAAGTTTTACACTGAGACAGCCCCATTAGTGTGGGCCTCATTCAGGACAGTAATTGTTTTTGGATGGTTCTGCACAGTGCCACATCGATGGAACCAACTTGGTAGCAAATAATCTGGGATTTTCCCCATGCACTAGGCAGGAAATCTGCATGTTGGTGTGTGCCTAAGTAAACAGGGAGCTGGGAGCCCTTAGGGGAACTAGCTCAGATATTCAGTGTGAATCTTCCTCAGTCCTATCATCCTAAGGGGGCTCTTCATTTCTTGAGTCTTCAATTTAATAAATCCACTAAAATTAACAAATCAGCAATTAATAAGGAATTAATATGGTTCAGGCATGTTCAAAGTTAAATAAGCACTGAAGTGTTTTACTAAACAGGAGTTTGACAGAATGTACTACTTTATTTCCTTTTAGGTCATGCTCTTGGTTTCAAATTGCTGAGGTGGCACTGGTACCCAAACTCAAACTCTGACCAGCCACAAATTCAGGATGAAACAGGTCTTTGGTGTTTAAAATATCCTTTGCTGTGACAGTAACTCAGCAAGACAGCTGGGTCCCTGGCAGTGATAGGATCCTATCTAGTGAGGAAGCAAAAATACAGATATCATGAAATATGATGCAGTTTTTTTCTAAAAGACAAAAACCAGATCAAGTTAATAATAATAATAATAACAACAATAATATTAAAGCCCTAAGAAAGGGGGAAAAACCACGCAGAGAAGTAAAAAAATTTTTCATCATGCACCTAATATACTGCAGTTGTGGTACCATAATTTTTTCTATAAAACACAAAATATAGATGTGGTGCTATTTCTTTCACTTCCTTTTCCAGAGGAGAATGAAATGTGGATTTGAGACCAGAGGGAAGTTGTGTCACTGTAAGTGGGGGAATGCAGAAGCAGCTGTTGCCTTCTCCTCTGCAGAGTGGTGAAGTTCTCACACACCTCTGCTGTCTCAGTGACATCTCCTTGCTTGAAGACATGCAAATATTCAGGAATGCACACAACACCTAGAAGCATATATGTTCTATGGTTTCAACGACAACAGGTTTAATCTTGTTTAAAAATCTTAATTGAAGCAAAAATGTTTTCATCTGGCACATGCTGGCAGCAAATAAAATGATCCTGACGAATGGCATAAAACTATTAATTATGCTTTGTTCACTCTATTCTTACTACATTGCTTGTGTGGTTAAAAATTAACTCTATGATCTTATTTAAAACAATACATGTGTCATTTCAGACATTCCTAAAAAGGATGCTTAGTAATAATAAATAGGTGTGCTTGTCAAGAGAAATTTGCTAACAAAGTGAATTCAAGCATCTTAAACAGATAAGAGAAAGCAACTACAAATTATGGCAGGATAATATTTTGTTTTATTTTTTTAAAGATTCTCCTGTTTTTATTCATTGATGAATTTTAGATATGCAGATAAAGACAATAAATGTTTCATGATTATTATGAGCATTCCAGAATCCCCAGGCAACCCTAAATATTTCAATGTCTGGGAGAAGTGTCAGATTCTATCATACCATCTCCATTATAAACACTAATAATATTGATAAGAATAACTTAAATGATTTTAAAGTAAAACTGTCAAAGTTATTCTTAACCCAGTTAAGCACACATCAGCGTTTACTTTGAGGCTGACAGAGCACTGGAGCAGCTGTTCAGGGAGTTTGGGGGGTCCCCCTCTCTGGAGACATCCCAAACCCACCTGGACATGGTCCTGTGTCCCCTGCTCCAGGTGACCCTGCCTGGGCAGGGGGATGAACTCAACGATCTTCAGAGATCCCTCCCAGCCACACCCATGCTCTGATTCTCATCCCCAGGTGCAACAGAAACCAACAGGACTTGGAAAGTCAAATTTGTAGCACATCTGCATTTTTCATGCATATGCATCTTTACACAAACAAACGTGCACATAACTTTGCTAAGTGTACAGTCACCCACTATACAAATGCAAATTTCTATAGTTTCAAGTAAAAAATTTGTCTTCATGACCACAAAAAGCTGGTTTTAATATCTGCCCTTTTGAACTCACCTCTCTGCAGCAATGTCAATGAGGTTCTCCATGAGTGCACATATTTTCCTGGGGACAATGTATCTTATTAATCCCATGATCTAAAGAGATAATAGATTTGTCAAAAAATATGTGTGCTTTATCAGGATGAATTTGCTCTAACTTAACATCTACTATCTTTTCCCAAGCCAAATGAAATAACCTACACAAACCCACAGAAGTACTGCTTTCTTTATTATGGGGGCTTTTTGTGTGTTTGTGTTGTTTTCTAGTAGTTTAAGAAATTTACGTAGGTTTTGTTTCCATCAAGTATTATTTTCCTGCCCCATGGTTTTTATATTTTTCTTCTTATTGAGAAACAAATCTACACTGAAAAAAAAAACCAGAACCACTTTGTATTCCCCAAAAGCCACGTGGGAGAAACCAGAACAGAAAAATCCAAGCCCAATCCCAAAGAAACCAAAGCAACACCCCCACTTACAGCTGGTGACAAGGCCTGGAACTGGGAGGAGATTCCCAACATCCAACATGCTCCAAGTCCGTGGGTGCTGCACATCCCAGGTCCCCTGCATGGTGCAGAGCATCTGTCCCCCAGCACAAAGATTTGCCACAGCAACCACGAGCAGCAAAGCTCTCCCAGGCAGGATCTGGGCTGACACTGCATCTACAGGAAAATGTAAAATCTGCTCAGGCACTGCCAGGAAAGCTGTCATTGAATTGAGCAGTGGGGGTGTTTGGGAGAAACATGATGGGCAGAAAATTGGTGATGCTTTTGTCAGGGGAGATACCAAGTGGAAAGGCTTGGCTAGAAATGAATTGCCCTTTGGAAAGTACAAGTATTTATAAGTTGCATGTAATCCTAAAATTCTGAACAACATCCCTTTTAACTATTACAATTTTCAGCCTACATTTGCCTGCTGATTGCTTGCTACACTCTTTTAATACAAGCAAATAACTGCCTACCAAGAATTCACCATGAGCCTGTGCAGGGACAACAAAAAGGAAACAAAGCTTTGTGCCCAGAGAGCAATCAATTCACTTTTCTAAGGTTTTTCACCAGCATAAAGACTGCTGCCCAAATTTCTGATGTGATGTGGCAAGTGGGCAAAAACACTGGCAAAAGGGAGCAGGCAAACACTGGCAATACCAGAAACATCTTTTGCAGGCCTCAGCGCACACAGGAGCTTTTACAGAACAGTGCCTTTCATGTGAAGAATACATAGATGCCTTCAGAAATTGCAGGGACAGCCTGGAGTTTTCACTTTTTTCTTTTTAAACAGCACAACTACCTTCATCATCTTTTTGCAAATCCTTAATAGTGTGTTATCATACTGTTTATGTGGGAAGACAGTGCTGTGGCAAAACTTGTTACTGATCGTGGTTTAAATTGTCTGAGGAATTCTCTCTAAGACTTATGAAAGAACAATCTTTTGTGCATAATATCCTTTTATTTTCCCACTTCATTTATTTTGGTAACTGAAATGTGTGTTTACGTCTAACTGCATAATGTTTTAGCACCTTTGAACTATTTCTAACAATCTTTTTCATCCATATACAGACATAGGAATGCTGGGAATGTAAAATAGATATATATATAATTTTAGACAACAACCATCAGCCTAGTAAGTTAAATGTCTCATATGCCCTAGAAAGTCAGATGTGAATGAGAAACTGTATTGAAGAACCTCTGATCTATCCAAAGATTCCTTGAAGTATAAACATGTCATTTTACATATCCCAAACTGAGGTACACACCTGTAAATATGAGCAGAAAGCTTGGGGAATGTGATGGTTTACCTCAAACTCCTAATTTAAAAAAACTAAACAAAAAAACAGCCACATAAAGAAAGAACAAGCTGGTTAAATTTAAAAAACAGGTATTTTTACTGTGTTTTTTCTTTAGCATTCTTGATCCTAGTGAAATTATGTCACCCTTCAAAGATTCAAGAGCAGTTTTTGCTTTAGTTCTGAAATCATACTCACAGCTGTGTTGGTATTCAGGCATAGGTCTGAAGAACTGGCTGAAAAATCACCTCCTGCTTCTCTCTGGTTCGAAAGCACAACTGCATTATCTCTTCTGGATATGGTGATGAGTTTGATCTACACTAACTGCCACAATGGCATTGTGCACATCAATAAAGAAATGTGATAATCCTCTAGCCAAAATTAATTTATTAATGAAATGAATAATTAAATCCGCAGAAAAACACATTTGCAGGAAGTTAAGCAAAGGTGTTTTGAATAAGAATGGGGCTTTTTTGTAAATCTATAAGTACAATAGACTTGCTAAAGTAAATAACCCTGTGAGTTACTTACCTCATAATGTATTTAGTTATAATATTAAATGGATAAAGTACTTGATCATCTCCCAGGATAATAAAGCTGGTGGTATGGAGAAAAGCCTCCATGGGATTAAGAGAGAGTTAAAACATTTCAAATATGCAATTAAAGGCATTCTAGCATGCCTGTGATCTCTGCTCTGGTTTCTTATTTACAGAGAAGGAAAACTGGCTCAGACCTCCTAGACTAAGACAAGGAAGTATGCAAAATCGAGCAGTCTCTGTGCCAGCTCTTGCTAATCCTTTTCAGTATGGTTTGCTGCTAATTTGTCATGGCACATATTTGCCTTATGTCTAATTAGCATCAAATTGCAAACTGCTATTTGCTAACAATTTGTTGCATCAATCTGCTTGAAAATCTATAGTTTAGAACTGGATTGCAGCTTATTCTGTCTATCAAAATTCTATTTCATACACATCACAGTAAACTATTTGCCTCTAAAAAAACCATTGTAGTGCTCTTCCCTACAAAGAAAAGTACATTTTAAAAGAATGCCTCTGCAAAGTGGTAGTTTTTGTTCCTTTGTTTCGCCCTCCATTTATATTTTGCTATAACATGTTTATAACTGGAGTTAAATAAAGAACAGCTTGCTCTTTGTTTAGAGTTAGATCTAGCTACAACTGCCTCACCCCTAAAATAGAATAGATATATACAAAATTATTATCTATACTTTGGAGAATAGAGGCAAGATCTTTACAAAAAGAATTTATGCTGGAATTGGCTCTCAAAATACAGAAAAAATTTCAGCCAAAGAATTTGCCAGATTTAGGAACTGGCTAATCTCTTCTGTTTGACACCCACAGGTATTAAAATAAACAAATAGCTAAAAATCTTTGTCACAAACAAATAGTGCTGCAGAGATGTTCTTCAATGGAATCATAAGTGATGTGGGAGATGTTTATGCATAAGATTTCCTCCCCCGCTATGCCTCATTAGAAACAGATGGAATACTGCTGCCACATGCATTGCAGGGGATGGATGGAAACGTGTCAGAGCAGGGCCTGGCTGTGCAATCCACTCCAGAGTGGCACAAAATGTTCTAAGCAGTCTCCTGCACTGTATTCCAGGGATGGCACGGGGTCATCATGCCAGCAGAGCCACGTGCTGCTTCTCCGGAAGCAGGACTTCAGCCCACGAAGGATGAGCTTTCATATCTAGATGTGGTACAGATGGAAATGATGAGGGTTTGTTTTTTTTTCTTCCAAGCCACAAAGAATTTGACATTTCAAAAGTATTACACCTGGAGAAAGCATGATTCATAGGGCTGAGAGAGAGATGGTGGGAGTAAACAATAAAACAAGATGAGAAATCCAAATAGGCAGCATCCATATAAATACTCTGGGTCTCAAACTGCAGTTGCTTCTGCATTTTCCTTTGTCATTTTGATCCAAAATTCCATACTGGGCACCAGACATGTTTTCTTCAAGTTTGAACAAAATCAGTATAATGTTTGCCTTTCTGTGAGTTGGTGTTTGCTATAGCAAACAAGTGTAGCCAAATTTTCTGCCCACTTCTATGTAAAGTTTGCATACTTTCTCCTTGTGAGAGAATGAGCCAAGCTCAGTACAAATGTTGTCAAACAAAATGAAAGCTTTCAGAGCTGAGTGAGAAGACAAGTCTGTCTTTGCTGTATGTATACCCAATAAAAACTCTTCAAAAGGTTACAGGGAATTGAATGCAACCTTCACAGGCAGATTGGACAGACATTTAAGAAGTGCTAACTATGAAGATGAACCCAGCTCCCCACAGCTTCAGTGAATGTAGAGTTAGAAGCAGGTTCAGAACTCCAGAGTGCTGAAATAAGAACAGCCATAAACACTGACAGAGCAGATTGAGCTGGAGACTGACTGAGGTGACCTCCTGAGGTCCCTCTCCAGCTGAATTATCCTAAGAACTGCCACCTTATTTGATCAATTTTTTACTAATTCAGGTGGGGTTTTTTTCTGTATTCTTCATTTCCCTCCAATCAAAGTCCAACACAGATGGATGCTGGTGGTCACCGCTGCCTGCAAAAGCACACTGGAGGGCTGGAGGAGAAAACTGCTGAAAATGGTTGAAACAGAGTTAGGAGAACTCCCTGCTTCCATTAAGAGCATGAGACACCCCCCTTATTTGTACCACAAGCAATAATAAATCTAAAGGGAAGAGTTACCCTTCCTTTAAAAGCTGGCAATGTGTAAAGGGGCCCACATTTCCCTGAAACCAGAAAAAAAACCACCACAGAAACATAACAGTGAGCAAGCCATTGTGAGAAGACACCACTTTAAGAAATGAACATAATCTATGTCACAAATATGGACTTTCCCACTATGGAGAAGTGCTCTTGCTTTTTATGGATTGTACCAAAATAGTGCCCATATGAGCTGGACATGAGTGGCAAAGTGAAAACACTCACTGAAGGAACACAGCTTTTCCTGAATTTGTTTTATGATTATGAACATGTCATACTCATTTCCAAATGTGTTAATTTCACAAATTTTATAGAACTTCTCTTCAATTGTATCCCTAACGGACAATATTTTAGAGACTGCACTAATTTCTCTCTGTTTCAAATTATATAAATATAGCAAGGGCCAATTTTGTGCATAGAAGTGGAGATGCAATCTGGGCAGCTAAGCACCTCTTAATCTTCCAATCTGGAGAAATGAATTCAGGCTTTTTCATCTTGGCTGAAGGGAAACCAGTCTGTGTGCCCTGAATTCTCTCCAGATTTTCTGGAATCAGCAGTATGCCCCATCAGTAGCCAAAAGAGCTCTGCTTCATTCTGCAAGTTGGTACAGCTTCCCTGGGAAGTTTAGGAATAGTTTTTCACAGCTTCCTAAACTGAGAGTGATTTGAGGTCAGCAGAGCTCACATAATCTACAAACATGCAGGAAAAAAGGATTCATTCATTGTTTTCTGTATAACAGTGCTGTTTTTCTTGAACAACTGAAGACTTGTTTTTCCATTTATACATAAATTGTTCATAGTTTCTGTAAAATAAAAACCAATATTTTCCTATGTTAGAAGAGATCAGACACCTTACAACCCTATAAAAACAAAGGAAAACATGGCTAAATCCCATTTTCTGCCCTGACTAATTAAAAAGAAATAGAATAAATGTATTGGCAAAAAAAAAAAAAAGTCATTTAAAAGTGTACAGCCTTGACATAATTAGATCCACCACATCTAGGTCAGCTGAGGATGCAGGATTCACACATCAATTATTTATTCAAAACTTTAGAACAGTGCATTTCAAGTGACAGCTCCTAGCTGTGATTCCTCCAAGAACTAGTAGAGCCACCATGCTACATGCACACCTTAGAGAGCTCTGGAAAACACATCCCCACCTCATCTGAAAAACTCCAAAGGTGCTGGATTTAAAGCAGGGAATGCCATAATCCCACTTATTAGTGGCAGGTCTCAAGTTGAAATCAGTCCTGGGATGTCATGGCCTGTGGCAGCAGAAAAGAGACCTATCCATGAACAGATTGAAAAAGTTAGGTCTAAACTCACTAGGGAAGGAAGGGAGGAGTGGCATTGTGTGTGTAAAACCAAAAGTGGTTTTTTTTTTAATGACAACTTCCAGAGACTGCACAAATGAAAGGTGCCTTCACCAGCCTCCCAAAAAACCACCCCTGCCATAAACTGCTTGAGGGGTGGTGGTTTGGGAGGCACCTAACCAACAGATAAGGGGTTTTAAACCCCCTAGAATTTAGAATAACATGGCAATGGAGCCCAAAGGTGAGGGACTGACATATTGTTAAGTGTATTCATATCAGTGCTCTTGGAAATGTCTGGCACATACCATATGCATATTTCATCTTATGCTTTTGTATAATGCTTGTAAAATATGTTGTGCAGCACACATGAAGGGGCTAATCCAAGAGCAGGGTAAAAGTCATTGCTGCCAGACAGCAGACTTCCTCCCTTGGCACTGAAGAGTTGTGTTTAGGCTCCCAAATTCAAACCATACTGATGCCTCAATGATAGACATTTTCTACACTTCTTATTTCCTTCTTGAAGTAAACACAATTGCACATCTAGCTGAGTAGCTCGAAAAAACTACAGGAAATGCTAAGAAAATGTTCAAAGTCAGAACTAGGTTTTGGGACTAATAGTGGAAATAAATTTGCTTAGAAAAAGAAATCAAACCCTACAGTTCTTGACACTGTACAATGCTCAAAATGTCACTGTAAATACATTTTAATCCTGATCCAATGACACACTATATTCAGCATACAAGGGGACCTCTGTGCTTCTTTTCTAGTCTTCTAGAATGCTGAACAACAATATACTTAAACACAAAACATGTTGCTCTTTGTTACATACCATAAATTGCCACATATCCCCTTCTCTCTTCTCATTCAGATTCTAATGAATGCTGCTCCACTGGTCAACTATAACAGAAGACAAAAAGTACTTTTCTCCTTGTCAAATAGCACTCTGTAAAAAAATACCATTGTCTTCCAGATTTAGGATACATGGCTAGTAAGGAAAAAACAGCAGAGTTTGGCAAATAAAGTCTCGAGTGGGAATTTTCTCCCACGACTACCAGAGAATAGAAATGAAATTTTCAGGCACAGCCCTTTCAAACTCCACAATAGAGCATGTGTGGGGTTCGGATACAATAAAAGGAGGAACCTGAAAGTTGTTTTTGCAACCTCAATAATGAGAGCGAGCCTTGAAATGCTGGCAGTGGAGGAAGCATTTTCATTAGGTGTGTTTCACTTTCTTCCTCGGTGCAGCGATCCACTTACAGAAGCTGTGTGTTGTTACATGACACATTTCCACTTTCTTACAGAAGTGCCTGTGATTTTTTGAATGCTGTTTGTTGTTACTGCCTTTCTTCTCCAACACAATGCACCAATTTTTAACCTTTTCAGTAACCTAGTGACACCTCTGGGATATTACAGTATTCCTGTCAAAATGTCTGGTCTACAACAATAAACTTTACATTGATGTCTTGCTTTTTGGGAATAATTACACTGTTCCTTAAATGTTACCCTATTTACTATTTGTGCAAAAAGATGACAATAAAATCAATGCAACACAATTCCCAAATGTGCATCAAAGTCTTTTGCAATGTTAATGGATTAGTGTGTCCACAGAGGTGTAAGATCATTTTGTCCTGATGCCTGGACTTGCACGTTATATGCACTC
>NW_005054408.1:518883-548883 GCF_000277835.1 Geospiza fortis | reverse complement strand
CAGCAAGCTACCAGAGTGCCACAAATCTGGCAAACAGCACTGCAGGTGGGAACAACTACAACCTTTTAGTGAAAAAAAAAAAAAAAGAAACAAAACCCAACTATAACAAAGCTAGAACAGCTAAATTCCATAGACATGCAAGAACCTGGATATTTGCAATTTGCAGTGTTAAGGTTGATAGCAGCTGCAGACATTGCCTCTTGTTTTTTAAGGTGTCTGTTCTGACCAGGTTCCCACTCCAGTCCCACTCTCCCACTGCCCCTCTGGCACCAGGAAAGGTCACTCAGCCACCCCATCTTTCTGCCAATTAAGCAGAGAAGTCTTTTCTTAGCAGGATTTTAAAGTTTGCCTGGAAGTCTTGTGATGCGAAATTTGATTGCTATGACACGCTCACGTTGCCATCTCTATTTTAGAACCTCAGATTTCAAAAATTAAGGGACAGGTTTTTACATCCTGCCTCCCAAATCTTAAATGACAAATCCCATAAAATGCATATGATGCATCCCATAATCTCAACTTGTTACACATTAATATCGACTCTGATCAAATGAGTCGACTGACATTCAAATCTAATGGTTAAAACCTCTGCACCACAGATATACAACTTCAACCTTTTGAATGCTGCCATTCCATATATGGACTTTACCCACATTTTAATGAGGCTTTAAAATCCCTGAGATTAAGATAGTATTTTATATAGAACTGCCTGCTTTTTATGATATCCTGACATGTTGTACAACATTTGTGACTGTATTGATCCTTATAAATTCAGCATCTATATCTATTCCTGAAAAGCATCCCATGCTCAGTCTGCAGCACAGACAGCAGGGCAGGACACACAGAAGGGGCAGTTCTTGAGCCTTTTGCTCAGCAGTAAATATATAGGTAAAGAATATTTCAGTAACACAAAACATTTTAGTTGCATAACACAGCCATACTTAAAAAAAAAATTGAAATACCACCCTCAAAATGCACATTAAAGAAAAGCCAGGGTTCTTTCTCAATTTTAGCCTATTTCATTCTCCTTCAGACAAACCTGATTCAAATCCTGAGGGGGTGAACTGTACTCTTCTCCCACCTGGGACAGTTATACATCTTCATGCCCTCACCTTTGCCTGTCTGCAGAGACAAGACTTGTGTTTCCCCATGCAGTTTCCCACTTTTAATCTGAAACAAATGATTGCAGAAAAAAAAAAAAAAAAGAGCATTATCACCTTGGCGAGGCATCAGGAGTATACAGGAAAAAAAAAAAGACAGGGTCTATGGGCAAATTCATCTTCCATTGCTACAATCAATCTCTCACCTAAAGAAATACACAATAACTAGGCAGGAAAGGGCCAAGATTTATGGCCTAGAAACATCTCCACTGACCAGCATGCACCAAGCCTTGCTGGCTCCCTCCTTGCCAGAATGGCTCTTTCTAACAGTTACAATGATATACTGTCTCTCCCTACTGTTTTACAAGTACATTAGCTTTATTTAATGAGATCTCTGAGTAATTTAACAGATGTATATAGGACATAAGACTAGAAAAACTCTTGCTACTTGAACACTTTTGCCAAGTATTCTAGGGCTAGCTAATCTCCACTACCATGTTATATTCCATGAAATACTGTTATTGGAATTTTGGGAAGGTTTTTAAAAATCATTTTAATAGTAATGTTATATTATAATCTAATAGAATAGTGCCATATTCAACATTTGCTTGTATCAGGCCTATTAAAATAAGGTTAAAAGTGGTTACTTTAGTTCTTCAAAATTATTTATATATTAAAAGGCAGAGATGAATATACTGGTCAAATCTCACAACCTGTTCTTTCCTGTGACTTCAACTTCATGTCCCAAGGGAAAAAAGACAGATTCTTCCCTTTTAAAAACATATATTCACATTTAAAGTTCACAATGATTGGATCACTCAGTAAGAAAGCATTTCAAAGTACTATATTCTGAGGTTTTGTTTAATATATGAAGTATAACCAGTCATTAAACACAATAGCTCTACTTTCCATTATTTTATTATTTCTGTTTCTGAGCAACAGACAATGTTTGGGATGGCTGCTGTTATCCAGCAAAGCAGTTTTAAATAATAGTGATAGACAATAAAATATTAAGTGAAAGAAGCTGCAATAATAACTTTTTAAATAACTCTAATAAGCTACCAATCAACAATACTGCAGGTGGCAATAAGGAATTACCTGTTTAAAGTAACATTCAAACATTTTTTCTCAGTAAAAAAAAGATGGGCATAAACTCTATGCATTTGTCTGTGTATATTTTGCAGCAGTGAATCTACAAAAATCCATACAGTGTGTTGTTGTTTTCTCACACATTATACTTTTTAAATTGATTAAAAATAGAATATTGCCCCAGATTCAGTAATGACTTCAATGAACTACATTTAAAAAAATTCAACACCTTCAATTCTACCCAGTGGTGAGACCAGTACTAATTGAGTTTAGTGGCATTTTTCTGTAAATAATATATAGTCTCATTAAAGAAGGTTTATTTTAGTTTGAAAACATATTTCTTTTTAAAATTCTTTTAAGCTGAAGGGGCAAAAATGGGGGGAAAAAGAATGAGAGTAATATTTACTGTTCTGGCAAAGTGTTTAACATCCCTCTGGCTTCCAGGATATTGTGTTAACCTTGAATTAGAGCATAAAACACAGGTTGAACACATTTATAATTATTCATAGAAGTCTATGGAATTTACAACAAACATGCTGCAACTTGTCTAATATTTAGAGAAAATCCCCATAGGTATCTGACCAAAGTAAATATTCTGACCCACTCCTGAATGAACCACACCTTGGCCAGAGGCAAGGATTCCATGATTAGAAAGCAGGAAACACCAAGTTGTGAGCATAAAATATGGATATTTCTTTAAATATCAGAAAACACTGACAAATCTCTGGGTGCAAAATTATGGAGGGGCACCGTGTAAAATTCTGCTTGAAATCAAGAACAAATAAAATGTCTCCTGGAGTAGAAAAGGATGGGGGAGAGAGAGGGAGAACATGAGCTGATATAGAGCAAATTCATGGCATGAAATTTCATTTCTTGAGAGCTATACATCAAGGTGCATTTGTTTAATGAGGTTGGCACCAGAAAGATGTATAGAACATGTCAGACACCCAGTACCAGAGCGTTCTGGGAAAAAGATAACATCTGAGGATCTGACCACTCACTTCGTCTTCGAGCCAGACTTCTCTATCTACTGGTTCTTCAGGGGATTATAAATGAGAGGGCAGGAGGAACAAGGAGCAAAATAATGAAAAACAACACGAAAAAAGAAAAATTATAACATTGTTGAGCCAAGTAAAGCCAAATTTATTGACCTCACAACTACATAATCAAGAGAAAGTTATCACTGTGGAAACTTTTACTAAAGCAGACTGATCTTAAATAACAAGGGAGTGCTATGAAATTTACAGCACTTTTAAGATATGCAAATTGAATGCAAGGTATAGACATAAGGGTAATTAATTGTAAATCTAAGAATAATGTTTCTTTGTCAGGGCTGTCTCCATGTTGTGGAATACATTCTAATGTGCCTTAACTCTGAATATTTCTTAAAGGCTGGTCTAATTATGAGATGTTCAGAATTTCAAAATAGTAGTTATTCTTATCGTTTAATATAGCTGCTGTAAAGTTTCATAACAAAATTTACTGATTACATGAAAATATTTTATTTTAATTTCCAAGGATAAAGCACTTGTTTAAAAGTCTAGGCACTGAGTCTTTACCTTGGAAAAAAATAATATGATGGAAACAGCTTTTGCCTAAAGCAATGTTTTGTGGTGCTTTTTGTTTGCGTTTTTTTAAGGAGGAGAAAGGAAACCAGCAAAGAATCAAAATAAGTCTAAATGTAAATATCTTTATCTGCTGCAATTTTGAAGTTATGGTTCTGGTTTTCTAAGGACTTCATAGAATAATATAGACTCTTATAATTCCATTATTTACTTAATTTTTTCGTTTGATTGAAGTCATTCATGTGACAAAAAACTCAGGTCAACCTTTCCATTGCAACAGAACCATAAAAATTCACTTTCTCATTTTAAAACCTGGCAAGGTTGGAAAGGAAATTTTCCAAGTTTGAAAGGAAATTTATATTAACACATAGAACATGTAAAACCTTTTACAGCAATAATTCAAGCCCCTGTCAGCTTCAGTAGCAGGCCCATATATGTGGCTGTGCTTCCTGACAGAAAACCCAATATTTGAGCTGCTTTTAACATTTAATTTGGACAAATTAAAATGAAGCTTCTTTAGGGGACAGCATAGTAAACAGTCTTCAACAGTAATGCCATAATACCTTGGGTTTTTAGGGAAAAGACACTTATTAATCCTTGTGTCTTAGAAGAACTTGCTATAGACCCATGGAAGATTCTTCAAACAGTGAGTCTTAAACATGGAAGAGTCCTAAAACTTAAACAGCGTTGGAGGGAAGGGCATGAGCAGCCACTCCTCTGTGAGCCAGAGGAGTGACCACCAAACACCAAGAGAAGCAGGTAAACCACCCTGGTTAAACCAATCCACAGGCTTTGGGGAAATTATTCTTAAGTTCCAACAAAAATTCTATTCACAAATATTACCTCACAAAAGAAACCATGGTTGGAAGTATGTGATTTAGATACACATGTAGTAGCACTACAACAAAAATGTCTCTATTTTCACCAGTCATCAGTTACACTCCTACCTGTGCAGGCATCATCCATAAGCCCCACATCAAGGATTTGCTTTTCATACTGCAAAAGGAAAAGAGCAAAACACTTCAAAGCCACCTATGTTAGAAGTGGGGTAGCTGGTCATGGGTGAGTGGCCATCTGGGAGGATTACAGTCCTTTGAGAAAACCATCATCTGGCATGGACTGGTTTTGTGGGAGCAGAGGGGAAGAAAAAGGGGGAGTAGAGCCCCAGTTCCTCATGCAGTGGGCATTAAACAGCAACAAAACTCAAATCAAAAGTTTAAAATTTTAGCCATCAGAATCAGTGTCTGTTATCTGCATGAGATGAAAAGCATTTCAGAATCACATCAGACAAAGTGTTTGGGAGATAGGGAACAAAGAGAGAGGCTGATCATCAGTGGGGAATACAAAAGTAAATGCTAACACGGCTTCGGAAAATGTGCACATCATCACTTTGTGTCTGCTCTACCTAAACAATTAAAATATTCTGTTAATATTTTTTACCTAAGTATAACATACCATAACTTTAGCTCCCCTTCTGTGACAGTTTGTGCTTGGAAGTTCTGTTATAGTTTAAACAGAGAACTCAGGAAATTTTGAAATCATTGCCAGATATAGAGGCAGATTTCATAACAAGAGTTAAATGCATCATATGCTTACATGAGAGGGTCTCTCCTATATAACACTTGCAGAAATTATAAATTCTCCATATGCCAGCAGAGTTAATAGCTTCCTTAAAGGAACTTTCAAAAATTATGCTTGCACAGGGGTAAGTTTCCAAAACTTTCTATAGGGAAACAGAAAACCAAGGCACTTTTTAATGCTGGGTTGTGACTGGAGCAAACTGAAATTTTCATCTTTCATTTCATGACAGCTTTCCTACACAAGGCTTAAACTTTTAGGTACCTGAAGAAAGTGTCAGTGGGAATTCTTACTGACACCTGCTTCTCTAACTTCTTGAGTAGGCAGAAAACTTAGTCTGAAGTAAAGAAGGTAATGAGAGAACAGTTTGAATAGAAGATGTGCCAAGGTTATGCAAAAATTTCAAAAGGCCACTCAAGGTGGAATCCTAGGAGACGAACTCCATGGTTTTGATGGAGATAAATGCTTTGAAGACAGATTTTTCCTTTTCTGCACAGTGCAATAGAAATGGTATTACAGCACTGATAAAAGATCTGATCTGGAAGCTCTTGCTTTCTCCGGCTGCTTTTCTATGATGTGACAAATCAAGGCTAGTCTCCTATTGGAAACATTTTTGTACATTATAGTTTAAATTGGATTTCAAGTGGAGATTACAATTTCTTTCAATCAATCAGTAAAAGACTGTATATCTTAGGTGTGTTGCAGAGGTTAACCACAGCTGTGTTTGACCCACATTAATTTTTCTCATTAGTCTATGATACCTACCAGCAATTTTACAGGCTGTTTTTGCAGGTTCAGTGAACTTTTCAAATTGTTTTAATTTTGCCAAAATGTCTGATAATCAAACTTGTGACTGACTGCCCAGAAAATGTAAAATGGCAGAAAAGCCAAACTCAGCTTACACAGTAACCCTGACTGAAATGTTAGAGCCAGCAAGATATCCTAAGCCAGTTATTTCTGAAGCCATTAATCACAAAAAAAATTCATTTATTTTCTGTTTCTTGTCACTCCAAACCTGCTTCTCCAAGTCAATCGCTGCCAAATTAAAGTGTTGTGAAAACAAACAGTGGCTAGCACTGAACTGTGGCACAACTTCTACTCTTGAATCTCTTCTACTCTCCAGTCATCCACCAGCTTTCTCCTAGCTTAGCAATTGAACAGGGTGAGCGTCCTCCTCACCTGGAAATAACAACAGGAGGATCTGAGAATTAGACACCAATTACACGTTGCATTGGGTTTTTTCCCTTTCCATTGAAATTATTTTTGTTTCCATTGAATTAATCAGCAGTGAGGTGAACTTCCAGCATTTGGAAGGACAGACAGCAGAACTAATAAAAGAGCAGCTCAGGAGGAGCCATTCACAGAGTCCAATCCCATGTGATGAAGCACCAGGAGCTAAACCAGTCCCTCCCATTCCAGGGGGATTCACTGACCAGTGAATATGCACAAGGCGTGGGGTGGGACAGGCAAACAGGCAAATGCAGCACCAGGCCTCACACCCTCCTTGTTAAACAGACTTAGTTCTAATTACTGGAAGATGGATGGCCTTACAAAATACTCTTTATTCCCAAGGTCGTTAAGAAAAGTGGAATTCTTCACCTTGTCCTTAAACTCAGTGGAAACTGCTCAGTTCACCTCTCTCACTTGGTGTGTTTAATTATTTGCACAGCTTGAATTAATACTAGGTCTGTGTCTGAACGTCTCTGCTTGTCTTACTTGCTGCCAATCACTTCACAATACCCAGAATTTGAGGTTTTCTTGCTGCAGGAGTCATCAGGGAGGAAAATCAGATGAAAACACTTAAGTGAGATGACTGATATTTCCAAAGAACCCTTACCTCAGTTTCCCTTTTTCCTAGCATAGGAAGTCATTCCTAAACTATTAGAAGATAGGGAGAAATATCAGGCAAAATGATACATTGACTCTTCATTTTACAGTGGCTTGATGGATCTTTGGTGATTCAAACCAAATTTAGAGAAGCCACATTTACACTGCCTGCCTCCTCAGTGCCTATGACTTTACACGCAGAATAGCTCCTAAATCAGAGCAACACGGGCTGCAAAAAGGTCACTGAGAAGAGACAACCCAGATGCACCAAAAAACCAAAAAACAACTACAAAAAAAAAAAAAAAAACAGCCCACCAAAATAACTGGCACACACCAATTAAAGACTTACCTATTTAAGACTTACCAATTTAAAGAAACAATACATGATTGTGCAATATTTTCAAGTGTGAAGTTTGAGATTCCAAATGTGGTCCAATATAAACCAGAGTCTTGGTAAACAAGCTCTCTCTTCTTTTTTTTTTTTTTTTTTTTTTTTTTTGTTTTAATATGATTTTCATGTAACATGTGAGATGCCAAGCAAGAGAGGGTGAAATGCTGCTATCCACAAACCACCAATACACAGGCACAAGATTCCTCTGCAGAAAGATCGAACCACACATAAACAAAAAATAGAATGAAGTTAAAATTAAATAAAAATAATAAAACAAAAGCTACAGATTACATCCTTTCCCTCCTTGTATCCTTTAGAGGCAGCACAAAGTCAGTGCTTTTGCACAGGATGTAAGTCAGGGCACAAATTGGCCCTTCAGCTCTGAGATTCCTCCAAGCTTTCCCAACAGCTTGCTGAGTGTAATTTGGGCTGGGTTATTTAAAGCTACACAGGATAATACAGTACAAAGACTGGTGTGAACAATAACTCTTGCACAATTTATCACGCAGAGAAGAGCTACTAATCTTTTTAGAAAACAAGGTATTCAAAATTATTTAATGCTAATATTTATGCATCAGAAAGCATTCTAAGCACAAAACAGCCCTCCTCCCCCTCCCCAACATGCATTTGTGAACATCTTCAGCTACAATACACCATATTTTCAGAGAGTCTTGAAATTATCGTACTGGATGTTGGCATTTATGAAACTCTGTTATTAATGCCACTCTCATACAAAGATAAGCTGTGTTTACAATACTAATACCTTCCACAAATAATTAGGTATGTATAGCTACATGTATAGTCTTCTATACCAGTGATGGTTCAAAACTGTAAATTTAAAGTATATTATTGTAATAAACAGTAATAATAGCAATGATTATAAAAATCAGTTTGGCATGCTTCTGCCTAGCAGAATTCCGTACTACACTGTCAGTTAAAAACAGAAAACCAAGACAAGAAATAACATCCTCTGAGCAGCTATTATTTTCTCGGTTCTTCTTTACTTTTTTTTTCCTAGTGCATACTATTATTTTTAAAAATAAAAAACTGGAATTATATCAAACTAAAGGTAATGATGAAATTAGTCTAAAGTAGCAACTCTTCCTAACCAAGCATAAGGGGTATCAATCCATCACTGCACTTACATGATTACTGCTACATTCTTTCAAAATTATGTTTATAAAAGTACTGCTGTCTTCGAATAATTTCCCAAGTATCTCATAAAAACAAGGTTTTCTTTACATGTCAACTCAACAGTCTAAAAGCAAAAATCATAAATTTTCATATATCAGGGGTTTTTTTAAGTATCAAACACAATTTTAAAAAAATCTTTGCATTATTTTAGTTCTTCCTAGGAGAGCTGGATGCTTTCTTTGCCTCAGCATAGGTACAACAAATGATAAAAATCCCTTTTTCTTCCTCTTGCATGTAATACAGGTTCCACATTCAACTCAATATAGTATTTACTAAGCCAGTGAACTCCCTATTTTAACTAACTTTTTTGCAGCTGCAAGACACTAAAGCACAAAAAAGAATTAAGTACCTTCTATGTGATCTTCAGCTGCAACACTGCAGAAGGATAAGAATGTTACATATAATCAAGCAAAGTGATTTTTGCAAATGTTTCCAAATTTCATTTAAACCAAAACATCAAACCCCCACAATCTCCCAGGTCACACATAGTAGGGGGAAAGTGGGCACTTGATTATCATTTACCTGGATCAAGCGGTGTAGAAAATTGCCCAATTATTTGTTAGACTTTGCAAGAGGGAGAAGGGCTTGATATCCCTATCACTGAGAACATTCAAACACCTAAAACTGTGTTCAAAATTGATATAAATTGGATGCAGAATCTTAGCCATCAGAGCACTCTCCACTGTCAGCCTCTCCAGATTGCTTAAGACTGAGATCCATTAGGCTGAAGCTCAAGGCAGAGCTTTCCAGGGTGCTACTGCCCACACATTCCCTTTTTAACAAGTTTATGTTGAGGATTGCTTTCCTGAAGCAAGAGACCCGGTTTGGTGAAAAGAAATAGCACTATTATCAAACAAGAGGCAAAAGCAAAAGAACAGTTATCTGAAATTCCTCAAACTCTCTTTTCACAGTCCCTTTTAAGTTGTCTCAGACTTCATTCCTTATCTCTGCATGCTGAACCTCAGTCTGGGTTTCTGCTTATTGGTCTGAGTTTCTCCAAGGAACCTCAGCTGGTTCTTTAATGAAGCCATAAGATGAATATCCTCTGAGAAGCTGTGTTTTCACTGTTTTCTCATAAAACATGATTCTTCCCCCTTTATCTTCATCTTTTAATTCTGAACCAATGCTAAACAGAACAACAGCAGTAAGAGCAACCTCATCCCACTCCTGTCATTATGGAAATTCCTTCTTTTGGCTTCTTCTATAACTGTACCTGTTTACTATTACTTTAATCAAGGCTTCTGGTGGCCCTAAGTTTCCAAAATGTGCCATTTCTGTGAGATGACTTGCTATTTTCAAGACACATACTAGTAGATTCAGTTATATTGTAGCTGCACCATTTCCCTCTTATTAAAAATACCACATAAAATTATCTTTTGTGCCTTCCTCATACATTCTGCAAGTATTTATTTAATCTTATTTTCTGAAAGACATCTACATTCTTTTTACTTTCTCCTACTCATTCAGTCCTGGATGTTTTTTGTAAAGTCTTGTTCTGAACAAGTTGTGTTCTACTCAATATTCACTGTGCATTTGACAGATCCTATGCTTTCACCTTTTTTTTTTGCCATTTTTTGCTGAGGTTTTTACCATGTCTCAGAATTACAACATGTATTTTCTCCTTGAGTTTTAATAGAAATTTTCTAAAAATAATCTGTCTCGTGTTGTACCCCAAAATGCAGAGCACTTCCCCATGTTGTCTCCATCCTTTGTTCCCTGCTGGCTGTCCCAGGCCATTTGAGGGGTTTGTCTGTCCCCACTGGCACAGTCAGCTCAGTGTCCCCCCAGCTCTCTTGTTTGGGACACAACCCTTGTGCCACGTTTCTCTTTACACACCCCTCTGCTGCTTTTACATTGTTTGCTTCTCCAGCTGACTTTTTTGCCTCCGGTTACTTCCTTTTGGTGCTTTGGTTATCCTGTTTTATTGAGCTCTTCGGCTCTTTTTATTCTCCTTCAGTCTCCTATTTAACAGTCCCATTTCAATTATTATTCAGCTCAGGGTAAGGTGACTACCAAGACTCCCAAAAGTAGGCTCCGGTGCAATCAATTGTCCAGAAGTTGTTGACTCCAGGCTTCCACACAGAGCTGATTAATGAGAAAAAAACCCAGGATCCTGCACCCAGAGATTTGGGGAAAAAGAAGGACCTCAAGGTCCACCAGATCAAGTCTCTTCATTCTTTCCTAATCTGCCATTAAAATAAAATCTAAAAGCTATGAATTAACCATAAATTAGACAGAGTTTATTTTCCACTTGGGATAATTTCTTATGAGTGTTCTGAAAAACCTGGTCTGTCTTTCAAATCTACACCATCCTTGCTGCCTGTGAAAGGGAGCCAGTGATCTGCATGACAACACACTTGATCTTCTTCCAATAGTCAAAGTCATCCTGAGCTTTCTCAGCAGCAATACCAAATTCCCTTTTGTGTGTGTCCGATGGTTTTTGTTGGAATCGCTTCTTCATTATTAGAAGACAGTTGCTAAAGAATATGTTTAGCAAATTTCTTCTCATTTTCTTCATCAAATTACCCAGTTGTTCCAGTCGAGGAATTCCAACTCAGTCTTGCTTTTCACATTTTTAAAATCTCTCTTCATCCATAAAACATTTTTTCTTTAAAGATACTGACATTTTCTTACCTACCATCTCAAAAGAGTTTAGAAAATCCAGGTTGAGAGCAGCATATTGGAGTCTAGGCACTAGATTACAAATTGCTATTTGATCAAAATATAAGCCAGTTAATTTACATGTTTCTTATTTAAATATAAAGGTTTCATATATTTAGAATAAAAAATGTCTTCTAAGTGTATGAACAAACCAGAAAAGCATAACTAACACTGTGAGTGATGTTACTTCAATGGGTACAAGGGGGGGCTGATTCCAACAGGGGGAAGGAAAAAAAAAGGGACTATAGTGTGAAAATGCAATCTAAAAAGGTGCTACTTTATGTACCACACAAATCTGCACTGCAAGAGATATGAATGCAAAGGCTGTCAAAAAAGCCTAAAACTTATAAACACCTCAATATCACAAAGCTTTCAGCTTTAAGATTTTAATAGGAAAAGCCAATATCTGAACTCTCTACTTAGACCAAAGTTTCAAAGAGAATCAAAAGATGTTGAACTTCATTACATTTGGTTAAAAGTGACAAAAGTGGCTGTAAAGGCTCAGAGCCCTGATTACAGGAGTCCCTTTCGTCTCTGCTGAGACAAGACAGATGTTCCTGCCAAGAGCCTGGTGTCAGCCTGGCAGGAGAGCATTCCAGGGGTCTCTGCCTCTCCCTCCCCCCTGCAATGGCCAGGAAGCCGCGGCAGGATGGCCAAGAACGGAGTGTGGATCAGCACCAGCCTTTACAGAGACACCAGGCACCAACAAAAAATGCTTCCATTTTTCTGTGCAGGACCAAGTTAACTGGCTCCTTTTGGACCAGCTTCAGCAAAATAAGGAGCCTTTGTTTGAACATCCAAAGTATCAAGGTCAGGACAACAGCAAAGTACAACATCAAGGAACACATTTGAGGGGATGGCTCTGGAGCAGCTGGTTAGCTTCCATGATGAATGGGAATTACAGCAGTTTTCAAGAGACCAACAGAAGGCTGGCAGGGTCCTAATCAGCTATAACATCAGTAGTAAAGATCTAAGGAGACTAGAGCATTTCCAAAACTAGAAACTTCTCTGGGCTTTAGTTTCAATAATTATGGCTGTGACAGCTGGACGGTGTGGGTACATGACTGGAATGGGCTGGAGGTTTTGACATATGGTGCTATTGGAATCCTGTCTGTCAGGAAAGGAGCATAAAATTACCCCCCAACAACAGGGGCTGCAGTGCATGTCATCCTGTCTCAAAGTAAAGGAGCAAAGATGGCATTTTTGCAGGTTAACATTCAGCAAATGACAAAATGTCATTCAAGTAATGTTACAGCAGAACATCAGTGCAAAGCGCTGCAGGGTCACAGGGGCAATTTAAGTTAACTGGAGGAAGCACATTGGCATGCCTGGTTTTCCTTCTGCTAACTAAATTTCTAGCTGCTCTTATCCTCCTGGAATAACCATTTGGCGCTGACGCTGCGGGA
Organism: Geospiza fortis; assembly: GCF_000277835.1. Taxonomy (NCBI): domain Eukaryota; kingdom Metazoa; phylum Chordata; class Aves; order Passeriformes; family Thraupidae; genus Geospiza; species Geospiza fortis. The sequence continues at coordinate 536,075 of NW_005054408.1, read as the reverse complement.
AGTGGCCTCACGTGGCTTGAAAGAGACTCCAGGTGTGCTGAACAATAATTTCAGGGAGTTACTTCTTCCTAAGAGTGCCTCTGATAAGGCCTTTTTCCATCCTTTTTCCATCCTTTTTCCATCCTGTGTGTTTGAGCTTGTTTAAAACTCACGCGCACCCAGAGAGAGGGCAAGCTCTATCCTCCCCACAAATTGATAGTTCCATCAAAGAGCACCATGTAGTGGCCAGTAATTAATTTTTCTTTACATTCTACTTATTAAAAATGAATGTAAAAACTCTGAAGCAAAAGATGTTCAGTATAATGAAGTGACACAGACCTGTTTGTCAGCCAGACCATCACTCTGCACAAGACCTGTTTCTGCTAGGAAGGATAGTTGAACTATAGGTTGTCAAGACAGAATTTTATCTCACTTTTCCTCAAGCTCTGAACTGTGCATGCTGAAATTAAACCCTTTCATTACCACTCCCCATTCCCTGTCATTCTGCTTTCTGTTGCCAAATTTGCCATTAAGGGCAGGTTTTTTTTCCTAGCATACACACGGAAATATATTTGCTTACCTTGCAATTGCCAGGTCAGAACGAGAAACTATTTATTTTTTTCCCCTTCTTGGGATTCTTTTGTGGCACAAAACCTCCTCAAAGCTGGAAGTAGCCCATTCCAAAATGCAGGAATTTGAGTGGGTGTGTCCAAAGGTATGAGCAAGGAACTTCTGCTGATATGGAAAGGACACACACAAGGTGACAATGGGAATGTGCCACCAAGCAGAGATGTTGCTCAAAAGGCAGGGATGGATCACAGAAATCAAACTAAAACTGGTGAGGGATTTTAGGAAGGAAAAGAAAGGTTCCCTTAAGTACAAGATCAATGTAAGGGAGGTTGAAAAAGGTGTGGGCCCACAGCTGAGAGGGCACAGGAGATTCAGCAACAAAGAGGGAGTGCAGGTGCTGAGTGTTTTTCATTTTACTTTTAAATGGAAAGTCGGGACACAGGTTTCCATGTCCCTGGAACAAAGGCTGTGACATGGGAAAATTTCATTAAATTGTTTGCTTACTTAACTAGAGTGTGGTCAAATGCTCACCCAAGGACCCAAGCGAGGCTCCATCTCTGAAACAAAGCAAAACTGAGCAGGGCATGGTCCTGGGCAGCCTCTGGCAGCTGGCCCTGCTTTGGGCTGACCTCCACACCTGCATTCTGACAGGATTCTGTGCTGAAAAACAGCAAATCTTAGAAAACACTATGGAAACATTTTTAATTGGTGCTAAAAGTTCTGCTTTAAATCACTAAAAATTCAGAATTAAGCCTGATGTGTAGGGTTTTTCTGGATGCATGCATATCTTGAAGGGCTTCCACAGCATCAGAAATTTTAGCTAATATACAACATTGACTTTAGTAACTCATGCTTATCGTCTACCTTGCACGCCACAATAGGAAATTTTGGCAATTAATGATGACTCAGAGGAAACAGATGCCATTTAAAGGATAAAAAGAAAAACAAATATATTTTAATCCCAAAGTATCTTCTTAGATATTTTTTCACAAAAATGTGGGGTCTTTTCAAGCAGCATTTCTACAGGCAAGCTCTATCTTAAATTCTAACATTTTTCTGGTTTGAAGTACTGTGGACCTCTTTTCTCACCATCCTCTGGTATTCTGGGATGTACCCTCCTGGTCTTTTTTCATGTCTCAGGGAGCTTTCCTTATGTTCATTATGTTTAAGAGGGAGAGAGAGGATGAACCTCGTTATATGGTAACATGAAGGTCATTTCACACACAAAAAATAGCAGAGAAAGAGGAATAGGAAAGAGAACGAGACCCAGAACTGTAAAACTAATAAGCAGGATAAGACAGAAATATTAGGGTCTACTTTTTGCACGTTCTCTTGAGTGCTGAAAAACAATGAAGTTTGGTTTCCTGTACATTTAGAGCTCTGTCTCAAGCAGGGTTCTCCAATGTGTTAAAAAATACCATATGGGGCTTAGTGTTTTTGATTAGAAATGCATTAATGTGGGACAACTGGCTTTTCCAGAAGAAAGAAATTTCTAACAGGAGAGGGCTGCTATTATTTATATGAGCTGAGATCATCCCATTTTACTGATTCATTTAGACTTATGCCAACTAGAGCTGAAAACAAGCATTTCTTCTTCAAGAAATTATGAAATTACTGTAGACTTTGATCTAACATCACCCAAGTTTTCTTTTACAGGGACTCACAGCACAGTCACTGGAAATACATAATACATTGGATATCCTACAATACAGAAAAGGGGAGAGAAGCCTATTTGATCAAAATATTTGGAACCATAACCTGAAGTCAGGTTTGACAGAACTAACTTGTGTTTTTTCTACTTTAGATACTTACATTAATTATTTTGTAATAGAAAGCGGATCACTCAGAAAGTAGCAAGACTGTAAGCACTCATGTCCCTCTGGCTTCTTTCCCACCATTGTAAAACATGTCTGTCCAAGGAGCTATTTTTCAAAAATGCACACAACATAACTGCATGCTCAAATAGAGTGTACATTTATTTGTTTCTATTTGTAAATATTTGAACTGTGCTTTTTACTACCAGATTTGGCATACAGTGTTTGCAGCTTAAAAATCTCCCCTTAGGCCTGTAAGACTATCCTGGTTGAGGGGAAAAAAAAAAAAAAAAGGAAATCAAAGAACTGCCCTCAAGCCACATCATGCAATGATTAAATATGAAATACATATAACACCAATAAAAGAAAAGCACAAAAAGTGGATTAACAAGATACTCAACTCCATGCAGTTTAACTGAAAGATGGTGAATCAGGATAGTGGCTGAGAGCTCCTGTTACAAGTCACCAAAGAGTTATAATAATGACCAAGACAAAATGTTATATTCTCAGAGCAGCCTGCTCTAAAAGAGAGCATGCTATCATAGTTTGATGAAGAAATGTGAAATATAAAGTGTCAAAGAGAAGAAAATGCAATCAGTTCACTGATCCTACACTGAAGAATTAGAGAAGGCAATAGCCTTGAGGAATGAAGGCACCTCTGATCTTTCGCACAGCATGGGCTGCCTGCGTTCCCCTTGTCAAACAGTAAATAATCAAAATCAATGGGAGGTATAAGAAGTCTGAAAAACTCAAAGGAAAAATAATTTCCCAGATATACCAACAATAAAAGTCATTCCCGTGTTATATAATTCTAATTATTAGCAAAATAGAAAAGGCAGAGACCCGGACTAAATTTTTTATTCTGTATTTCACTGATATCTGTGAGGGTTTGTGGTATTATGGGGTTGTATTTTCAGCTCAGTGTGCTCTCCTGACCAATCATTTGGGCAGAACTCATCTGCAGCCCCGTGGGGAAACAAGTCCAAGAAGCCCCAGGAGAGCTCAGCTTGGGCAAAGGTACTGAGGGCACCAGCATCAATCCTAATACTTTGTGACCAACCACAGCCGGGTTAACCTGAAGGCCAAAACTCTGTCACACATCAAAAGGATGGATAAATTCTCATGTATAAACCAAATGCAACAGGGGAAATTGCTACTGTGAAAAGGGAAACCTCTTTCAGTTCTCTGGATCCCCTTCCTCTCCTCACCTTCTGCCACCCAAATTTACAAGTTCAGGAAGACGAAGCACAAGCTGTGACTACCACAGTGATGCCAGAGATCACAAACATGCCAAAGTCCCAGATTTCTGGGTAAGACAGACACACAGGACATAGCAGAGAGCACCAAGAACACAGGCAGACATCTCAGTCCAAGTTAAAGGGACTATTTCTCCACCTCACCTCCCTCCAAATGGGGTAGGAAAAACTTAAGCAAATTAATTCCTTGAAAGAAGTATGTCCTTAATATTCATTGTGAGTGAGTAGCTGCTAATCATCAGCCTTCTTCTGCAATGGTACAGTTCCTCTGTGTGCCATTTTGGTGGGCTGGCTCAGACCACCACACATGACATGAAAACCAGGAGTAATTCTGGGCTTTCTGTTCCCTGAAGTCAGCAAAATCTTAGAGTATTGCTGAGAAGGTAACAGCTGCCAGTCTCTCAGGGGAAAGGCTTTGCTCATGTTGCTCTTGAGATGAATGATGAATAACATTAGAAACAGCCTCACTGATACAGGCTGACAGTTGCCTTTATTTTCTAGAGCAAGGACAGCACCAGGCACAGGACCTGGCCCTGGAAAACACCATGGCCTGAGGCTGCATCGTGAGCCCCTCACTGTGTCAGGCAGCTTTACACAGGAATGGAATGAAGGGAGAAAGTGGCTAATCCAAGAAGTGGAAAAGGGTCTCTTTCAGGACAGACCCTCAACAGCTTACTGACTTTCTGCTCTCCAGGACTTACTGGAAGATGAGCCACTTGACTTGGGCACACCTTTGCTGTGAGTACAGCATTCACTAATGATCCTGGGATTGCTGCACTTGTCTCTAACTGCATCAGGGCACCCTGGTAAGTGAATAACTTAGAGCTCCTTAGTAAATCTGTTAAGGTAACTGGGCCTAATCCAGATCACCTAAATTAGGAAACCACTTCTGCAGTGTCTACCCAGAGCATGTAGCTCCTGAAATAGCATCTAGGAGGAGTCTGAATACTCTTGGATATTCTCAAAGTGGGAGAATTCAGCATTGGTGCTGGGGTCACACAGCCAGCTGGGACAACACAGCTGTGTCCTCGTGTTTAATACCATCTACATTTCTGACACATCAGCTGAGCCCCTGGGTGATTTCAAAGAGGCTAATTATAACTACATCTTACAAATGGTGCCACAAAAGAGTAATGACCACACTTGTTCAGCAGATCTGGCCTCTGGGGAGCAGGGCATTCAGTGACTCAGCAGCTTCCTGCAGCCCTGTGTGTGCCCAGAGCCTCCAACAGGCAAGGACTGAGATCCCAGCCCAGTGCCCTGTGAGCCACTTCATGGGCCTCCAGTGCTTCCAGGGACAGACAGACAGACAATAATCTGCCTTCCCAGAACATGGCACCCCAGTCTATTGTATCCACCTGCCCCTTGGGATTTACAGCATTTGTTGCAAAAAGGTATTTTCAGTGCGTGCAGGAATGAAAACAAACAAGCAAACAAACAAAGCCCCGATGTTTCAAACCACTAATAAAAGCCTGTAGACAATCTTTTCAAAAGACCAGCATCAATATGCAGTTTGTAATTGTCTTGTCACATACTGTATACTGACTTTCATGACTTTTCCCACAGTATTTCAGAGGTTGTTATAAATGCCAACACAGAAGGGAAGTGGGTGTTTCACCTCTGACTAATGGCAGCATTTACTAGCCTGGAGATCTCTTCTTATATCCATCTAATAAACTGGTTTGTCAGTAGATAATACGAAATTCCATCTGACACACTTGAAAACTAAGTGCCAGACTCAGAGTATATTTCCATTTCAGTACACAAGATTTTATCCATGGAGCTCCTATTAGCTTCAGTAGCAGCATCCATGCTGTTCCTCTCACATACCAAAGGGGAGCAAGCCCCCAGGTGAACACAGCCGAGGCTTGGACAAACCCCTGGCTAGAATAACTTTTAAGATAATCTTAGGATTTTTCTGCCTGATTTTTCTTGCAGACACAATAGGCCTGGAAACTACCAAAGGTCTGTTGGACATATCAGAGGTGGGTGGAATTTGATTTTGCTCATCCTTTAAAAACACCTCTGAGGTTTGTAAATATTCAGTGTGGTGCTAAGGTTTTGAGAAAGCAGTTATACAGCAAATTTGAATGATTAATGATCCAAGACATTTTAACACATTATTTCTCTATTTTCAACATAAATAGTGTGTAAAGGGTGTTTAAAACCTTAATGAATCGAACTATATGAGTAAATAATGTTAATCATTTTAATTGCCCCGTAGTCTGAAATTAGATTTAACAGTCTGATAATGTATTACTTTAAAGGAATACAACCCTGGTCTATAAAAAATCCCTTCCAAGCCAATTCTAATAATTTCTATTTATCTTTTATGACATTAACTGTTCTACCAGTCTGCCGACAGACAGCCTTACGCTCACATTTAGTTTAAATGCAGTGCAGTATAGTTTTTCATTATCATTAACGTGCTCCTGGTGGGCAGAGTGCAATGCAGTGGCACTGGTCACACTTCATTGCTTTATCTCATATGACAAAGAGAGATGATGTGCTTCAGCCCAGGCCAGAAGATGAAAGGGAAAGGTGGCCATGGCAAACTCCCCCTGCTGCCGAGGAGCCGCGGCCGGGCTGCGTCGTGTGACTCGCTAACAGCACGAAGGGGCAGACAAATAGATTTTCCTCTATATTTATAACCAGCATCATTCTTCCTTTCAGGCCTTTCAGTGCAGGTAGCTGTTTTATATGAAATGAACAATCTTTATAGACGTACCAGAGCCATAACAAGGCTGATTTTCAGCGAGGCTGAGGTATATAACTCTTACAGAATTGTCAGGCTTCTTGCTCAACAAATCAAGCCTAACTTATGATGTTTGCAGTGTAATTTTTATTCCTGTTTGACTAGCCAACTACCCAGTGGTAATAGGATGTTAGAAAAGGGCAGTAGCAATGTTTGTACATGCCATGATTGATAGGCAAACTCTGCATTTTTCATTTATATCTCCTGATTCCAAATCAGTTAAGTTTAGGAAAAATGAAACAAAATGGCAAGAAAAATGCTTGCAGATTGCAGCCCAGCACTCTCGTAGATCTGAGTTCAGCCCACATCTGCTAGGATTGTCTGGAAACATTAAGATATCTAAATGAAAATCAATACTATATGTGCCAGCATTTACTACCAAGAACAAGTATCAAGAGACCTCAGCTAATCGGGCTTTCAAGCTTGTACTTGAGCCATAGTCTGAACCCCAGGGGTGTCCTAATTGGCCCAGACTAATCATAGAAGAGTTAAATTTATAACCAGCAAAGACATCTTGTTTTTCTTTCAAGTCATCATTTTGAAAGGGAAAGCCTCACCTGTGTGGTAGCGACGTGTGGTGAGAGCCACTGGTCATGCAAGAACTGCTGCTCACCTGTCAGAGGTAAGGGAAAGACTAATTTACTGTCCTCCATAAAACCAGTCAGGCACATTTAAGCTTTTGGTGGGTATATAGTGCTATCAAACCTTTCACATGAACTGCATATTTTCTCAACTTAAAAGCTCTGCACTTAACACTCCTGCACTGGGAGATAGAAGGTTTATATTTTAGAGGTAAAAGACCCTCCATGTACTGTGATCTCCTAACCTAATTTTTTGAGGCAGCTAAATAAATATATTTCCAAATCAAACACTATTGGTGGAACTTTTTCTTTTTCTTCTGCAGTGAATGTAGATGTGCACAAAAGCCAGCACGCAGCAGCTCACAAGGTAAAAAGACAAACACATTAATTCTTTTTCGATACTATAAAAAAAATTAATAATTGTAAAAGTGTGCACAATATCTTTTGGAAGACTGTTAAATTGTACTGTTAAAAATTACACTGCATCAGGGGATTGGGTTCCTAATATTTGTATTCGGGATGCCAAATGAGAGCAGATTTTATCCTATTTTCAACAAATTAAACACAAATATGTAAAATGTTTATAAAACTCCATCCTCTATTTTGGGCTTATTTTGAGCAACTTAATAATTCCGCATATATTTCTTTAAACAGAACAAAACAAAATGATGAATTAAGCCTGGAAATGCAAAATCTAACGTTTTTCAGCATTCTTCAAAAGCCTATGTAAACATCCCTGGAGATTCAGATCCACCAGAAGTTTAATAACATTACTTAGATTCTTTGTGTCCCATACTTTAGATGTATTTTTAATGTCTACCTCTTAAAACAAAACAAAAAGTTGTCAGATATCGCATTCCCGCTCACCGCGGTTAACGGTTTCCGTGACAGCGCGTTCATGGAGACACCCTGGCACAATGTGATCAATGAAACCTTGTTTCTCTCCTGGCATGACGTTTCCCTTGGATCCTCATCTCCCACTAGTGCCTGCTGTGAAATTTTGTCAGTTCTTTTACCTCTAAGGAGCTCTCCTGTCCCCCATGTTGTAAGCTACTGCATTATCTTCCCGGATCAGTCTTCCTGTCTCTGCTGCTTCACCTCCCACTTCTTGTGGGACAAGAAGGCTATCTTCATCTTCCCCTTCAGTCCTGTGCCTGATAACTCACTGCTCTCACTCTGTGCAGCACTGAACAAGGTAATGAACAAAATAAAGCAGATAGGGAATCTCAGCCCAACCCACACACAGAAAAGGCGAGCACAAGTCTCCCCTAAACAATTCTATTATCTCACTCTCTATTTCTAGCCTGGGTGCTACATATGCCAGTCTGCAGGAAGGTACCAAAAAGCATTCCTAACACAAAATTACATTCAAATATACCATCTGCCTTTGATGTACTTCCCTCCTCAAAAATAATTTAAATATGAAACAAAAATACTTAGCACTTCTTTGTATCTTCAGAATCCTTTTGGTACAAGCTGTTGATTTCTCTTTACCCAAAACAAGACTTCAGTCTCCTCATGTTTCAAGCACTTAAGAAAAAGCAACGACTCTTATACCAACAGAATTTTCCTTTTATACAAAACCACAGCTCTTACAACTCCACTTTCTGGCTCTTACTGATGTTTAATAAATCCTCTTGGAGTGGTTTAGGAGACTATCATTTCCAATTCTCCCCTCTGCTTTTCCATCACCAGTTGTCACACATGTGACAAAACAAAAATTTGTTCTGCAGCTGCTCCACTTCATTACCAAAGGAGGATTTTTATTTTTAAATTTAATGTGTTTGATTGTGAACTAAGAATAATTCAAGTGCAGCACCATTTAAGAGCACCATCCACTCTGGCAGCCAATGCTCCCAGTGAGATGCTGAAGGGAGAGGATGCAGGAAGAGCCTGGACCTTTGTCTGCAGAAGATGAGCCTGGGAAGGGCCCTGCACAGGTGGTGAGAAGGCTGCACATCAGACAGCCTGAGGAGGAATTAGACAGCTCGTTCCAAGCTCAGCCTGCAGTGGATTCCCAGCCCACAGCCAAAACCTTCTCCATCAGCCCACGCAGAAGGCAATGGGGACAATAATGAAAGAGAACGGAAGCTTCCAACAGCAAGGACCTGCAGGAAGAAGAGACTTCCCCCAAAGCCAGAGCTGCCTTCCTGTCACATCAGGAACAACACTGGAGATGAGTAAGGCAGTCCTCTTATTTTTTTATTTTATTTTAATTTGGATGGCTTTTATTTTTGCCATACATTGAATGCTGCTGCAAACCCCTGTACAATCAGTAGTCTTATTCCAGGTGTGAAGAAAGATATTTGAATGTCAGGAACCCATCACAAAAAAGATTCTACTTACAGCTAACTTCAGCTAAAATCCTAGTCCAAACAAAACCAACACTGAATAATCAAACTGATTTCAGTGGAAATTATTCCATGGATAATTTATTCCATGGTTTTATTTAACATGGATTTTATTCTATGGTTTTTTTCTGGCATTACTCTGGATTGACTCCTCACATAAAAGGTAGGTGTAAAGAACAAACCTTGTACACATTCAAGCTGAACTGAGCAGAAACTCTACACTATTACCAGTGGGGTTCTGTTTCATCCATAGACAGATAAAAAGAAAGGAAAATTTAGATATTTGGGTGAAAAAAAGAAATAAGACAAATACCTCTAGATACTTACAATATGACAAAAATTCAATTAATAACTCTGTTGTTGAAGGGTGTTTCCCCTCCTTTCTCCAGTTTTGCAGCTTTGTTGAGCTGACTGTTAAAGCTGACAAGAACAGTTTGATGCATGAGGAACAGACATGATTGCCCCAAGGCAAGGAGGACACTCCCTTTGCAGCAGCCTCTGTAACTCCAGAGAGGGCGAGTCAGCCCCAGCAGATGGAGAGCTTGGTTGTAAAAGAGCAGCCCTGTTCCAGTCCTGCAGGGAGGAAAGTCTTCTGCACACAGTAGAGAAAGGCAGCAAGCGTTCTGCAGAGCTGAGAGCAGGGCCCAAGTCACCTCAAACTCTCATTGAAAAGATGATTGATTCTGCTCTATTTTGCTTCTTCCAGCAAAACATTGCAGGATGTTTTCTCTGCTGCTTGCCTCCAAGTTTGCTGCGTTTGTTTGCCAAGTCCTGGGGTTGTCAAACAAACATGAACTGCCCCTGACGGTGCACACCTATTTTCCTTGTGTTGCAAATCCTCCTTTTCACTAGCAGTGCACTGTACAAACACACGTATAATTCCACTCATTTTCATGTGATACTGAATGAAACGACTTAAAGCTTATGCCAAATTAACAATCTTTTCTTGGCAATTTCACACCAGGATGCTATGCCAACTTCTGTTTAACAAGCAATGTTATTAACAGAGAAAATAAGGGTTTGTTTTTTTTTTTTTTTTTTTTTTTTTTTTTTTTTTTTTTTTTTTTTTTTTTTTTTTTTTTTTTTTTTGTTTCTGCTTTGATTTGCCTACTTGAATCTTCTGGTGTAGTGAATTTTCCCGTGCATGTGCATATCTAAAAAACATAACAAGGGCAAACAGCTCTATTATTTCCATAAAAATTGCTACTGCACAGCAGTTCTAGAAAGTCTAGAGTTTGGGGGTTATTCTAAATAAATTAAAATCAATATTCAAAGCAGAGTTTCAAGGCACAAGCTTCAGAGTCTCCTCTAGACTGCACTACCACACACTCCAAGAGCTGGGCTCTCTGCGAGGATCTCGCCTCTTAGTGCTGCTCAGGAAGTAGAGATGAATCAGAAATGAGATTTAACCAGCCAACAGATTACTCCCCTGGCACGGGGAACACAGAGCTGCTAACGTGCCAGCTCTCCTCCTGCCACCCACCATCTCAGCATATGGGGTGTGTCAGGAGCAAAAAGGCAGCAGAGCAGCTCCGTGCTGGATTTCTTCCCCCCTGCCCCCTCCAGCTCAGCCAAGCCGCCGGCACTACTGGCAGCTTCAGAGCTGCCTCACAGGCAGTGCAGAGAATACAAGGTCAGGCAGGAACACAGGGAGGGAATGATTCTGCCTCTTCTCCCCGGGCTCAGCATCAGTGCCTGATTCCAATGAGCCCCATGAGCTCAAGGGAATGCTGTATCCTGTATGCAACCGAAAACAAAATTTTAAAAAATGTTTACGCCGCTCATGGAGGAATGTACACTTAAATCACGAGTGATCTGACACCTTCTGCTTGCCCATTTCTTTTTTCAGCTTTACTTCCAGTGCTGTTAAAATGAGTTAAACTTTTTTTACACATTCATCTCTTTTGTTACTATTTTTACTAAAGCAGAATACTTAAATATTCTGTGTGTATTTAGGGTTTCCCGAGTTGTACAGATGGGCTGTTCCTCTGAAATTAAATTATTTGGGCATTAACACTTGTCATTTCTCTGTGTATGTATCTATGCCTTCTAGAGTCCCTCTCTACACTTTGTACAGTGCACCAAGTCTGAACACAGAGCACATTTTGTGGAGGCTCCACAGCTGAGCTCAGTGACCTAAAGCTGCCTCACATCACTGACCAGACTCTTCCAACTTTCATTTAGAGCAGGTAGAGTTCATGTCACCTCTCACTAAAGGCATTTCTACTGCTCCTTTGCTTGTATTCAATGTCTTTTGGGTAAGAAAAAAATTCTTTAAGGCCAACAAATATATTCAGTAATGAAGGCATAGTAAATCGGAAAGATTGCCAAGCTTCGTTAAAAACATCCTAAAAGATGAAATAAGCATAAAATAGGAGGTATATTCTGCTATTGTTTGCTGAAACCTGCATTATTTTCAGCTTACATTGCCCTGAAAAGAAGGGTTATCTACTCAGGCAAAGTAAAAAGGGGGCTCCCAAAAAGTTCTCAGTGAAAGGTTTGGTCTCACTAAATTTCTGAAGACAAGGAAGATATTTGTCTTTCACAACTCCTGGAGGCTGAGATGCATTATTAAAGAACAGATACTAAAGTACCTGGCTGATTCTGCAAAAAGGACATGATATGACATAAAAAGGATTTTATCAATTTAATACCATCATTAGGTTCCAGAGTTAACAATTCATTAATTAATTTTAAACAAGGCAAGTCTGTATCTTTTACCTTGATGACCTAAGAGTAATCTGAATCAAACATTTCCATACAGGCAAAAAATACCCTAAATATTTTTAAAGCAAACTATGATTTTACAGAAGTTGGGGGTATATAAAAATGTTAGTTCCCTAACTGCAGCCACGAGAGCTGATTTCTGGTGGAAAGTAAGTACTTGTACTTTTTCTTTCCTTTAAGGTTTTAGTGAAGAATGCAAATAGTGTTCTTTGTAATACTCTCAAAAATTAATAGTGGCTATCAGAATCATTTCATATGTGACAGTAAACTAAAAATAACTGAATGACAAGCAGTGACTTCAGAGTGACAAGTTTACTAAGAGAGTACATATTTCCTACATGCACATGTAACAGTTGCACAAAACACTACAACTACTTTAATAAAGTTAATTTTACTCTGGATATTACCTGCCATATGTTCTTATTCTATTTCACAGAATTTGCCTCATTCTAAGTATTATTTTGAGATTTTGTCTCTACTTCTCATAATTTCTTATAAATTCTTTTTTTCCTTGTTCTTTACCTTAAAAATCAGGTTTTTGTCATTGGCTAAGCAAAGGCTCTACACCAAAGATTCATTTTTTTCAAAGCAATCCTTAGGCAGCTGAACTCTGCAAGTATCCAGAATTTCTGAAAATCAAATTCTTTCTTCCCAGGCAATGCTTATATGATGTTACATCAATTTAATTTGCACAGTCAAATCATACTGATTTAGCTACCTATATATAAAGTGAAGTGCACCAGAAGCAGGAACTTCTGCTGTTAACCATTGCACACAGTCCTGGGTTGGAAATACCCACTCAGGAGCAGCCCATGGTGCAGCATTCCCCTCCCCAGCCCTGCCCTCTGCTCAAGCACACTGCTCACAGATTGCCTGCTCTTTTGTTCCTGTTCTCATCTCACTGATGCCCTCCATGATTTTCAGCTTCATCAGTGGCATCACTTGCAGAAATGTTTCTTTGCAGACAGCAGAACAAATCACATTGAGTGATTCTTCTTTATTTTGCCTTCCTACCAACTCCAAGACTACTTCCCCTGCTTCATTTGATCATTCCAGATCTCGAAGAACCAACCATAAAGTGTTGCAAAGAATGAAAGGTCTTTCTATGGCTCATGCAAATCCATGAAGCCTACACAAACTTCTATTCACATATTAAGAAAAAAAAAATCCTCCTAGCCCTGGGCATCTTCAGAAGATCTACAAACAATGGCAGAGGTGAAGTAAGGGTGCTAAACAGCAGTTTGAGAAGTGGGGGAAAGAAACCATAAAGAATGAGCCCCTGTGAATCACAATAATGGAATTACTTCAGTTCCAGGGAAGGTTATTCACAGCCACCCAAATTGTCTTTTAAGAGAAACTCAAATGTTTTATCTCTTTGCAGAGAAGGTAGAATATTCTGGGCTTAAATGCCTGCAGACAGTTAAATTCTATGTTACAGGATAAAAAAAGAGAAAAACAATAAAGACGAATAGCTTTGACCCCTTCAAAATATTTTCTGCACTTCTCATATTACAATTGGCATCAAACACAAAATTACTAAGGCTTTTCATCACTTTTTTTCCTTTTCATTAAAAATGTCCTTGGCTGCATTAAGCTTCAAATATCACAATGCTAAAACAAACCAAAAATTTCTTAGTAATAGCAGCCTGAATGACAGAGTATTAGCACCTTTATCAAACGGGAAATTAACACAACACTGAGGTTTTTTAAACAAATTTGACTAAGGAATCGCTGTTCATTAAGCCAGTACCACAGGACAAGAGTCTCCACAATTTTAAATGTAATTAAAAAGTTGACAGGACATATATTTGAAGTACCCACCACTGAAACTCACTTTGATTTCTGTATTTTTCTCATGATGTTTGGGAGTTTTGTATGCTCTGGTAAAAAAAAAAACTCTAATGCCATTAGTCACTGGATGTTTTTGTATCACATTCACTATGTTCAGAGTCTTCTTTTTCTGTCTTTACACATCACCACAAGCATTTTACAGTAGTTTGATGACAGTCATACAGTCAGCCCTCTCAACCAGCACACTTCCCAAAAGGATGGCAGCCCTGATGTGTTTATAACCTGCAGCAGTGCCACAAAGATCCCGTGCAGCACACGGGCATTTCCTTTCGTTGGAAAGGTCCCCTCAGAAATACTTTAGGAGGCCTTTAAAGTAACCTTCTCCATTTCCTTTTGCAAAGGGGGAGGGAAGAGAAAATTTCCACATTGTGGCTTCAGTCAGGCGGAGGACATGACTTGTGCAATCCCAATAAATCAGAGCATTCCCGTGTGGCAGAAGCAACAGGGGAATAGTGGAGGAGCAGTGCTGCATGTTGACCTAAGCAAGAGCTTATGGAGAAATGATGTCCTCTTAAACAGACTCCTGTAGAGATGTTCTGCATTTCCTCTGACAAATTGTGAGAGCTCTGACTGTAACATTCCTAACAAAACAGGGCTGATTTAGCAATGCACAAACTGCCCATTATCCTACTGCATAAAAAGGCCATTTAAAGCAAAGCCTTAGGACACTGCCCCACTGGAAACACTACATCTGAAAAATTATCCCCATCTTGCGCCACCAAAGCTGTTAACTACCCTAGGGAATATACCTCATTTACAATACAGACAAATGTTAACTTTAATGAGTTTTAAAACTGCCATTTTTCTTGTTTGACTTTGATAACATTCAAAATCTTAAGCAAATACTTGGCTATTTTTTCACCTGGAATACCATCTAACTGATACTGCCACAGCATTTGTTTTCAGTTGCCCTTGTCTTTCCCCCACTCATGTCATAATGCTGTGCAGAAGTGCAATTAAAAAGTGCATCCACTCCAAAACAATTCTGGAAAGATTAAACAATCTATTTCAACAAACTGTTCCTGTCTGAAAACTTTGCATGCCAAGATTACTACTTGTCATTATCTTTCCAAGAGATGGAGTACCTTTTTTAAAAGTATCTCTAATGAGATCTACAAATCTATGTGCAGGACAGCTTACTTTATTGTGTTTATAATGATAAAAAATATTTTTAAAAGGTTATGGCCCTTGGGACTGATAAAAACACAATGGGGGTAAGGTCATTCGGAAATGCTAATAAAAGTTTTCATAAAATATGATGACTCTCAAGAAGTAATGTTGGCCATGAAAAATAACTATGAAAGTCTATTTCCTGTGATGGTAAACACTCCATTTTTCTAGAGCTGGGTGACTCTCCAAATCCTTTATTTGTTCTGTTGGTGCACAGCTGTAGCTGTTGGATTTCCCCACACATTCTCTCAGCTGATGCAGTGGCCGTGCTGCAGCTGCCCCCTCTCACACAAGTTTCAAGGGAAGAGAAGAACACACCTCTGCTGTGGCCATTAAGATCATCTTAAATTCCCAATCCCTCTGCCAGTGACTTCCAACAAAGCCTTGTGCTAACCACACAAGAGGAAAATCCTTACAAACCCTTTCTTTTCACATGGCATAATTTTCACAAGAAATTTTGAGAAATAGAGCAGGAGCAGGTGATGTCCTTACTTCCATTCTTTTACCCTGCTGTTCCCTGCTCCAGACCAACAGCCAGGAGCTGAAAGGAATTGCCTTTTTCCAAGGAGAATTTCTTAGACAACAAGTCAGATTACCTTAACAAAATAAACATCAAATCATGGATTTTCATGTTCAGGCAAAGTACTTGGGAGAAAGCCAGTGCTCTCTCTATCAAATCTTCCCCACCTGTGACCAGCCTTCAAAAACAACAATTTAACAGCAATTTTGTATACACTTAATGCAGACTATCAACAACTATGAAACTATTCAATACAGAGACCTGTATTCTTGATTGTAGACAAAATTTTGCCTCAAAATTTTATGATTTTAAATTGATGTCAGCTAACATTTTATCACAATAACAATATTTAAATAAATGGAGACATAAAAGTCATTGAGAGCATTAGCAATTGACAAGATGAAAGATTCTAAAAGTTGACTGTGAAAATACTCTGTGCTCAAATGCATGAATTTAAAATAAATACATGAATTTAAAACTCACAAAACTGATATTTTAAAACAAACTAAAGTTACACAAATAATTATAATCTTTCACTTATGTAATTTTATATATATTGTGCATATTTACCTTTATTCCATGAAAAAGAGGATAACCCTATTTTGAAGAGAGCAGACCTAAGATTCACTAGGCAAACACCACTTATTTATTTCCTTCTAGAGAATCAGCAGAAATTAATCCAGAAAAAAAATTAATATAGATATATATTAAGGTTAATCCACCACAGGCACAGAAGTGAAGAATTGCAGTTTATGGTGTATATGCAGATTTTTTGACACATCTCAGAAATAAAGGACAAAAAAAGTAAGCAACATAAAATATTAACACTTTGCATTAATCCCAAATTTATTTCTAGTCATCAGATAGTAATTGTTTGACTTATTCCAGTTACAAAGCCATTTATTTGGTCTGCATGCTTTTTCATAAATCCAGGTTTGATTCCCAAACTCTGGTGCTCTGCCTGTGTCCCTGCACAGAGACCAGGTGACTACTGAAAGATTTATTTCATGGGAAAAGTCTGTAGAAGTTGCACTGGGAGGAGGATTGTGTTTCCTGGATTATATTATTTTATTTTTCAGAAGGCAGAAGAGGCAAGGTGAGGATTCTTACTGCATGTCATCTTTACCTCAAGCTACTTTGGGGTTTGCTAAAGAAATGGTGATGGTGAACGAGACCAAAGGAAAAGGGGAAGGATGGTAGAAGCAAGGGATTGGGAGAGCAAAAGCAGACAAGGCTTTTGGACAAAATGGATAAAGGCTCATTTCAATAAAGATCTCTGTAAGCAATCTAGATGCCAGATTTTGCTGGCAGAAATACTACAATCAATACAAAGACATCTAGAGTTGAGTTAAACCCGTTCCAGTTTCCTCCTGGTTTACCAGTGAGGAAGAAATCCTCTAATACAAGGTTTTGTTGCCCTTCCCAAGCCATCACACTATGCAGCACCTCAGACACCTCAATTGTTTGACAATAAAAGCTGGAGCACTGTACTGGCAAACTTTTAGAGCATCAAACCATTACCAGACTCCAATACAAAGGCAGCACTGGGCTTTACACCATGATTAATATATCCAGTCATGTTCTGACAGTCGGGCACGGACCTGAGGGAGCAGCCTGG